>NC_140175.1:21540220-21545463 GCF_963971535.1 Notolepis coatsorum
GAGACCCATATTACTGACCAGACACTCTATATCAGTGATGGCTGTCGTAGCGTAGAGCTACAAATTGAACATGTAGACCACTTATTTTAACAAAGAAAATACCACTTACAGCACCTTTAGCTAGTGTGGTGATGATCCAAGTCTCTTTAATAATCACTTTTCTGGAATGGTTTCAGCATGGTTGGTTCCGCTATGACAATGGATTTATATACTGTAGGCTTCCTCAAACTCCAAATTACAGAATGGTCTACATTATGACAAGAGTCTTCCTAACTCATTATGACTAATGAGTTTCCTACTAATGATGACAGATCTTTGGGTTGAAATGTTTCAGCATTGTGGGAATTCTCCATGGCTGGAACTAAACATCTGGGTACACAAAAAGACCACATCACCAGAGCCTGTAAGGAGTACAGTGACAGCACATTCCCAGGGTAATCCTCTGTAGAGAGAGAGAGAGAGAGAGAGAAGGAGGGATGGAGACAGCCTAAACAACTCAATCTGGGAAACAACTCAATTTGTCAGAGCTGAATAGAATCACAAGAGAGAGAGAGAGAGAGAGAGAGAGAGGGAGAGAGAGAGAGAGAAAGAGAGAGAGAGAGAAAGAGAGAGAGAGAGAGAGAGAGAGAAAGAGAGAGAGAGAGCTGCTGTGACAAGAAAAGGACATCCAACGGAATACAACCACCATAACGATGGTCAATCACACACAAAATTCCTTCTGTACTGCACTGATTTCTTCTGCCTTGTTTTGTTTGTTTTAACACTGGCTTTGGCAATGTAAACGTATGTTTCCCATGTCAAGAGAGAGAGAGGCATCAATTAGGTGTGGAAGTGTGGGGTAACACGTATGAAAGCAACATAAAGCCATTATTTACATTACAGAAGCAGTAAGAATAGTTCACAAAGTAGATTCAAGAGAACATACCAATGAATTATTTATTAAATCCAGACTATTATACAGACTTTATTCGTTTTGTTTAGAGCAAAATGCAGAGTATTACCAGCAAATATACAGAGGTTGTTCGTTCCCTGTCCAGATGACAGCGCACCAATTTGCACGAACCACCTTAAAACAAGGTGCACCTCAGTTATAGGTATCAAACTATGTGTTAGGGATTGTGTTGGCAGAGGACCCAAGCGCAAACAGAGACGAGGGAGAGGTAGAAGTAAATTGTCAAAGTGAGCACTGCTCCTTTAATTCGAACACGTCGAGCCAGGGGTGAAGTGTAACAAAAATACTTCAAAGGCAGCAGTAAAACAAAACAAGGAATAGCTCAGCTTAAGACTGGCAGAGGGCAAAATACAAAACAAAGAATAATCTCATAAAGAGAGCAAGTCCAAAAATGTACAAAACAAAATGACACGTCACAACACGGTGCAAAAACATTACCAGGAGAGAGCCAGGATACACAGGGAGACAAGACTAATCCAAAAACGGCAGGAACAGACCAAGGGGAACAAGGCAGGAAATGCAATGATGCCACAGGGAGACAAGGGGTACACGCATAAATACACAGGCTGTTAACACAAGGGGGTAATTGGTAACAAGACACACCTGAGAGGGAAGGTAGAACTAACACACAGGGGTATAGGAAAACACAATACCAAACACACTGTGGAAATAAACAGGGAACAATACAAGGAACTAATAAATAACAATTAACAAGGGAACAAGAGACAATGTAGCAGGGGAAGGGCACAGAGAGACATATAGACATTAAACATAAACCAGTGCACCAGGAGGGGTAGTGACAACAAAGATCCAGGTGCTGGGAAAAGTCTGTGCAAAGGTGGGGACTGTTGAGGAGGATGGAAAGGGGAGAAAGGTACAGGGACGGCCGGACCCTCACAGTACCCCCCCCCCTCCAGGGACGGCTCACAGACGTCAAAAAGGACCGTCCGGGAACGGGCAAGACAGGGGGCCGGGAGCCAGGGAAGGTGAACACAGGGAGAGTCCGGGGGAAAGAGTCAGGACGGACAAGGCCAGGACGAGTGACACTGGGGCAGGGGAGTGGCGACAGAAAACCAGGAGGGGCATAGGAGAAATGGGGCAGAGGAAAAGGGCCGGAGAGGGGGCTGGAGAAGGGAAAACGGGGCACAGGATCAGGACGACTGGAGACGGGGACAGAGGCCAGGAGAGGGGGGCTAGAGATGGGAACAGAGACACGGTGAGGGGGGCTCGAAACAGGGACAGAGGGCCGATGAGGGGGTCGAGGGGAACTGGAAGTAGGGACAGAGGGCCGATGAGGGGGTCGAGGGGAACTGGAAGCAGGGACAGAGGGTCGATGAGGGGGTCGAGGGGAACTGGAAGCAGGGACAGAGGGCCGATGAGGGGGTCGAGGGGAACTGGAAGCAGGGACAGAGGGTCGATGAGGGGGTCGAGGGGAACTGGAAGCAGGGACAGAGGGCCGATGAGGGGGTCGAGGGGAACTGGAAGCAGGGACAGAGGGTCGATGAGGGGGTCGAGGGCAAAGGGGCGAGGGTGACAGGCCCGGAGCAGGACCCCGGACGGGGGACCCTCTAGGCGCCGGACTCAGGACCGGATGCAGAACCCCGGACGGGGTTCCCTGCAGACGAAGACCACGGCGCAGAACACATCGTATACCACGGCATAGACCACGGCGTAGGACTGGACCAGACGAGGAGCCGGGACCAGACGAAGAGCCGGGACCAGTCGAGGAGCCGGGACCAGACGAGGAGCCGGGACCAGACGAGGAGCCGGGACCAGACGAGGAGCCGGGACCAGACGATGAGCCGGGACCAGACGACGAGCCGGGACCAGATGACGAGCCGGAACCAGATGACGAGCCGGGACCAGACGACCTCCCGGGGACAGGAGCAGGAGCAAGACCCGGACTAGACGTCAGGGTCTCCCCGGGAACCGGAGGAGGAACAGGGGCAGCTAGAGCTGCTCTAGCAGGGGCTAAACTGGCAGTAGAGACTGGGTTAGCTACCTGGCTAGAACTAGCTGCAGGGCCTGTACAAGCTGCGGAGGGTGCACTAGCCGGCGGGGCTAAGGCGCTAGCAGTAGGAACTCTAGCGTGCGGAACCCTAGCAGACGGGACTGAAACGCTAGCAGCAAGAGCTCTAGCGGACAGGACTAAGAGGCTAGCAGCAGGGGCTCTAGCGGACGAGACTGAGGTGCTAGCAGCAGGGGCTCTAGCAGACAGGACCAAGGGGCTAGCAGCAGGGGCTCTAGCGGACGAGACTGAGGTGCTAGCAGCAGGGGCTCTAGCAGACGAGACTAAGAGGCTAGCAGCAGTGGCTCTAGCGGACGAGACTAAGAGGCTAGCAGCAGGGGCTCTAGCGGATGAGACTGAGGTGCTAGCAGCAGGGGCTCTAGCGGACGAGACTAAGAGGCTAGCAGCAGTGGCTCTAGCGGACGAGACTAAGAGCCTAGCAGCAGGGGCTCTAGCGGACGAGACTGAGGTGCTAGCAGCAGGGGCTCTAGCAGACGAGACTAAAGTGTTAGTCGGAGTAACATGGATATAACCCATCCTGATAACTGAAGGGGCAGTCCTAGCAGGATAGTTAACACTGGCTGGAGGGCCAGACCAAGGAACCGAGACCAGAGAAACTGGGGCCATAGGGAACGAGCTAGCTGACGGGGCAGTCCTAGCTGTTGAGGCCTGGTTAGCTGCAGAGGCTAAGCTAGCCTTCCTAGACTTTCTAGCTCTCCGTGACTTGTTAGCAGTAGGAGCTAACGGGGTAGCTGTCGAAGCTACAAGGGCTAGGCTAACCACAGGGGCAGGGTTAGCTATCGGGCTTGTGCTAGCTGCCTGAGCAGTGAGAGCTGCGGGGCCTAAGCTAACTGCTACAGGGGCAGTGTTAGCTATCGGGCTTGTGCTAGCTGCCTGAGCAGTGAGAGCTGCGGGGCCTAAGCTAACTGCTACAGGGGCAGTGTTAGCTATCGGGCTAGTGCTAGCTGACGAAGCTACGCTAGCAGTAGAGGCCATGCTGGTGGTGGAGACCTTACCAGCAGTAGAGGCTTGGCTGGAGACTGGAGGCTGGAATAGGCACTTTATCCAGTGTCTGCCCGTCTCCTCCAGCTGTGGGGCCAGTTCAGGGTGCCACTCCCTGAGAGAGTAGAGCAGACGTAACATATCCTTCTTCTCCTCCAAGGAGGAGGAAGGAAAATCCACCAGTCCAAACGCCTCCAAGGCGCTCAAAGCCTCCCTCGTTCTGTTCGCTGGGTCCAAACATGGTGGCGTCATTCTGTTAGGGATTGTGTTGGCAGAGGACCCAAGCCAAACAGAGACGAGGGAGAGGTAGAAGTAAATTGTCAAAGTGAGCACTGCTCCTTTAATTCGAACACTTCGAGCCAGGGGTGAAGTGTAACAAAAATACTTCAAAGGCAGCAGTAAAACAAAACAAGGAATAGCTCAGCTTAAGACTGGCAGAGGGCAAAATACAAAACAAAGAATAATCTCATAAAGAGAGAAAGTCCAAAAATGTACAAAACAAAATGACACGTCACAACACGGTGCAAAAACATTACCAGGAGAGAGCCAGGATACACAGGGAGACAAGACTAATCCGAAAACGGCAGGAACAGACCAAGGGGAACAAGGCAGGAAACGCAATGACGCCACAGGGAGACAAGGGGTACACAGGCATAAATACACAGGCTGATTAACACAAGGGGGTAATTGGTAACAAGACACACCTGAGAGGGAAGGTAGAACTAACACACAGGGGTATAGGAAAACACAATACCAAACACACTGGGGAAATAAACAGGGAACAATACAAGGAACTAATAAATAACAATTAACAAGGGAACAAGAGACAATGTAACAGGGGAAGGGCACAGAGAGACATATAGACATTAAACATAAACCAGTGCACCAGGAGGGGTAGTGACAACAAAGATCCAGGGGCTGGGAAAAGTCTGTGCAAAGGTGGGGGCTGTTGAGGAGTAGAGGAAAGTCTGTGCAAGGGTGGGGGCTGTTGAGGAGGATGGAAAGGGGAGAAAGGTCCAGGGACGGCCGGACCCTCACAGTATGGAACTCTTTGCAGAATGATGAAAAGGGTTCTACTAATATATTTCACTTCAAAAGGTTGTACAAAGAAAAGATAAATAGACAGTATAGCACAGTTTAGTGTAATATTGCAGTTTAGCATAACAGGATAACATAGCATAGAATTGCAGTATAAGCCAGTATGAGTATAGTAATATAGTATATAGCAGCGTAACAGAATAATAATATATTAAAATATTGTATAATACTGTATACCAATAT
>NC_140175.1:21545663-21565663 GCF_963971535.1 Notolepis coatsorum
TAGGGGAAAAAACATTTCAGTACGTTACTGTAATCGCTATTTGTTACGAACGTTTCAGCCTCTGTATTGAGAAAGGAGGTTTCTTATATACGTCAGCGTTGTGATGTTTCCATGACAGCTACGATACTAATATTCGTAGCCAACTCCGACGAATCACTGCTCCTAATGCCACATTAGGTGGGTGTGTTCCGGTGATGCATGCAGGTTTTGGAGGGAAGTCTTTTTGGAACTTGGCCACTGAGTGACACAAGAATGGAGTACATCTGACCAATGAGCTGGTTGTAGGCTAATGGTGTTACTGTATTATTATTAACGTTATTCTAAGTGTGCAGTTACAGAATGTTCAACCACTTGTATCACCTCTGAAGATTCTGGACTTGAACGTGTGGAACAATTTAGACGCCTACATTCGTCAAATCGCTGCATGCTGAAAATTAATAGGGAAGATTCTTCCGGCAACCATGGCGTGGCGACTGACAGGCTTTACTCCTGAAAACAGCACCTTGTTTTGGTGTATGGAGGTTAGAGGGGGTATGGAGGGTAGAGGGGGTATGGAGACTAGAGGGGGTATGGAGACTAGAGGGGGTATGGAGACTAGAGGGGGTATGGAGACTAGAGGGGGTATGGAGACTAGAGGGGGTATGGAGACTAGAGGGGGTATGGAGGGTAGAGGGGTATGGAGACTAGAGGGGGTAGAGGAGACTAGAGGGGGTATGGAGACTAGAGGGGGTAGAGGAGACTAGAGGGGGTATGGAGACTAGAGGGGGTATGGAGACTAGAGGGGGTATGGAGGGTAGAGGGGGTATGGAGGGTAGAGGGGGTATGGAGACTAGAGGGGGGTATAGAGACTAGAGGGGGTATGGAGGGTAGAGGGGTATGGAGACTAGAGGGGGTAGAGGAGACTAGAGGGGGTATGGAGACTAGAGGGGGTATGGAGACTAGAGGGGGTATGGAGGGTAGAGGGGGTATGGAGGGTAGAGGGGGTATGGAGACTAGAGGGGGTATAGAGACTAGAGGGGGTATGGAGGGTAGAGGGGGTATAGAGACTAGAGGGGGTATGGAGACTAGAGGGGGTATAGAGACTAGAGGGGGTATGGAGGGTAGAGGGGGTACGGAGACTAGAGGGGGTATGGAGACTAGAGGGGGTATAGAGACTAGAGGGGGTATGGAGACTAGAGGGGGTATGGAGACTAGAGGGGGTATGGAGACTAGAGGGGGTATGGAGACTAGAGGGGGTATGGAGACTAGAGGGGGTATGGAGACTAGAGGGGGTATGGAGACTAGAGGGGGTATGGAGGGTAGAGGGGGTATGGAGACTAGAGGGGGTATGGAGACTAGAGGGGGTATGGAGACTAGAGGGGGTATGGAGACTAGAGGGGGTATGGAGACTAGAGGGGGTATGGAGACTAGAGGGGGTATGGAGACTAGAGGGGGTATGGAGGGTAGAGGGGGTATGGAGACTAGAGGGGGTATGGAGACTAGAGGGGGTATGGAGACTAGAGGGGGTATGGAGACTAGAGGGGGTATGGAGACTAGAGGGGGTATGGAGACTAGAGGGGGTATGGAGACTAGAGGGGGTATGGAGACTAGAGGGGGTATGGAGACTAGAGGGGGTACGGAGACTAGAGGGGGTACGGAGACTAGAGGGGGTATGGAGACTAGAGGGGTATGGAGGCTAGAGGGGGTATGGAGACTAGAGGGGGTATGGAGACTAGAGGGGGTATGGAGACTAGAGGGGGTATAGAGACTAGAGGGGTATGGAGACTAGAGGGGGTATGGAGACTAGAGGGGGTATGGAGACTAGAGGGGGTATGGAGACTAGAGGGGGTATGGAGGCTAGAGGGGGTATGGAGACTAGAGGGGGTATGGAGACTAGAGGGGGTATGGAGACTAGAGGGGGTATAGAGACTAGAGGGGGTATGGAGACTAGAGGGGGTATGGAGGGTAGAGGGGGTATGGAGGGTAGAGGGGTATGGAGACTAGAGGGGGTATGGAGACTAGAGGGGGTATGGAGGGTAGAGGGGGTATGGAGGGTAGAGGGGGTATGGAGGCTAGAGGGGGTATGGAGACTAGAGGGATGGAGACTAGAGGGGGTATGGAGACTAGAGGGGGTATGGAGACTAGAGGGGTATGGAGACTAGAGGGGTATGGAGACTAGAGGGGGTATGGAGACTAGAGGGGGTATGGAGACTAGAGGGGGTATGGAGACTAGAGGGGGTATGGAGACTAGAGGGGGTATGGAGACTAGAGGGGGTATGGAGACTAGAGGGGGTATGGAGGGTAGAGGGGTATGGAGACTAGAGGGGGTATGGAGACTAGAGGGGGTATGGAGACTAGAGGGGGTATGGAGACTAGAGGGGGTATGGAGACTAGAGGGGTATGGAGACTAGAGGGGGTATGGAGACTAGAGGGGGTATGGAGGCTAGAGGGGGTATGGAGACTAGAGGGGGTATGGAGGGTAGAGGGGTATGGAGACTAGAGGGGGTATGGAGGGTAGAGGGGTATGGAGACTAGAGGGGGTATGGAGGCTAGAGGGGGTATGGAGGGTAGAGGGGTATGGAGACTAGAGGGGGTATGGAGGGTAGAGGGGTATGGAGACTAGAGGGGGTATGGAGACTAGAGGGGGTATGGAGGGTAGAGGGGGTATGGAGACTAGAGGGGGTATGGAGGGTAGAGGGGTATGGAGACTAGAGGGGGTATGGAGGGTAGAGGGGTATGGAGACTAGAGGGGGTATAGAGACTAGAGGGGTATGGAGACTAGAGGGGGTATGGAGACTAGAGGGGGTATGGAGACTAGAGGGGGTATGGAGGGTAGAGGGGGTATGGAGACTAGAGGGGGTATGGAGACTAGAGGGGGTATGGAGGGTAGAGGGGGTATAGAGACTAGAGGGGTATGGAGACTAGAGGGGTATGGAGACTAGAGGGGGTATGGAGACTAGAGGGGGTATGGAGGGTAGAGGGGGTATAGAGACTAGAGGGGGTATGGAGGGTAGAGGGGGTATGGAGACTAGAGGGGGTATGGAGACTAGAGGGGGTATGGAGACTAGAGGGGGTATGGAGACTAGAGGGGGTATGGAGACTAGAGGGGGTATGGAGGCTAGAGGGGGTATGGAGACTAGAGGGGGTATGGAGACTAGAGGGGGTATGGAGACTAGAGGGGGTATGGAGACTAGAGGGGGTATGGAGACTAGAGGGGGTATGGAGACTAGAGGGGGTATGGAGACTAGAGGGGGTATGGAGACTAGAGGGGGTATGGAGGGTAGAGGGGGTATGGAGGGTAGAGGGGGTATGGAGGGTAGAGGGGGTATGGAGACTAGAGGGGGTATGGAGACTAGAGGGGGTATGGAGACTAGAGGGGGTATGGAGGGTAGAGGGGGTATGGAGACTAGAGGGGGTATGGAGGACTGGGCGGGGCTGCTGCTGCTGCGGCCTCTAGGGCTGGGGGCGGGGCTTACCGTCACCGAGCGGCGATGGGAACACGGGCATCTCGTAGCCGGTGGGCGTCTGGGGAGAACTCTGAGAGCTGGTGTCTCTGGAGCTGCAGGTGGAGGCGGAGTTTACCGGAGCCGACGACACGTAGTAGATGTCAGACTGGTCAGGTGGAGAGAGAGAGAGGTAGAGAGAGGTAGAGAGAGAGAGAGAGAGAGAGAGAGAGGTGGAGATAGAGAGAGAGAGAGAGGTAGAGAGAGAGAGAGAGAGAGAGAGAGAGAGGTAGAGAGAGAGAGAGGTAGAGAGAGAGAGAGAGAGAGAGGTGGAGATAGAGAGAGAGAGAGAGGTAGAGAGAGAGAGAGGTAGAGAGAGAGAGAGAGAGAGAGAGAGAGAGGTAGAGAGAGAGAGAGAGGTGGAGATAGAGAGAGAGAGAGAGAGGTAGAGAGAGAGAGAGGTAGAGAGAGAGAGAGAGAGAGAGAGGTGGAGATAGAGAGAGAGAGAGAGGTAGAGGGAGAGAGAGAGAGAGAGAGAGAGAGAGAGAGAAAGAGAGAGAGAGAGAGAGAGAGGTAGAGAGAGAGAGGTGGAGAGAGAGAGAGAGGTAGAGAGAGAAGGAGAGAGAGAGAGAGAGAGAGAGAGAGAGAGAGAGAGAGAGAGAGAGAGAGAGAGAGAGAGAGAGAGAGAAGGTGGGGGTATATACAAAGAGATGGGAAGGAGAAGAAAGGGGGGGGGGGAGATATGAGGAGAAAGTGAGATATTGTTTAAGATTCTTTATTTTAGCATTAAACATTTCTTAATATTTTAATTCTAGTTTAAGTCTATATTTTGTGATTTTGTGTGAAGGGGGGGGGGGGGGGGGCTGTGTAACTGTCTGTTTAACTGTGCATTATGTCAAATCTTGAAGTGAGAGGAGGCAGAAAGGATGGGTGAGATGGCAGGGTTAGAGAAACGGAGGTATAGATCAGAGATGGGGGAGGGTGGGGGGGGGGTGGGGTTAGAAACAGGAGAACCGTATTTGAGGATAAAGGGAAGAGAAAAGTGCTCCGGTTAGTAAGGCCGGGTGGTCTGCGGGGGCTGTTTTTAGATCTTGCCTAGTTTTATGAATTATGAGTGTATTATTGCTACTACGTCAGGCGCCTGATTGCCGACCATATTTCCCACTGGGGTAATAAAGACTGATTGAAATGGGATTGCTGAGGGGGCTACTTCTGCACCGCAGAGTGGGACCGCGTTCTGCGTCTTCTCGGAGAGTACTTGTTGTTAGGAGGCGATACAGACGTTCAGAAGTACAGAAGATTATCTTTTTTTAAATTAATATAAAAACAAAGCGTATTTTATTTTCAAGGTCTTGTGTGATCCGTACTCTTAAGATTAGTATTCATACACTTCTGGGTTCTGGTTTGGTTAGATCCCAGTGGCTGGTTTCTGGGTGTCGGTTATTTGAGATTAATGTCCCTCCATTGTTTTTTAGATGAATGTTCCTCCCTTGTTGTTTGAGATGAATGTCCCTCTCTTGTTGTTATAGATTACTGTCCCTCTCTTGTTGTTATAGATTACTGTCCCTCCCTTGTTGTTTGAGATGAATGTCCCTCTCTTGTTGTTATAGATTACTGTCCCTCCCTTGTTGTTATAGATTACTGTCCCTCCCTTGTTGTTTGAGATGAATGTCCCTCTCTTGTTGTTATAGATTACTGTCCCTCTCTTGTTGTTATAGATTAATGTCCCTCTCTTGTTGTTTGAGATGAATGTCCCTCTCTTGTTGTTATAGATTAATGTCCCTCTCTTGTTGTTATAGATTAATGTCCCTCCCTTGTTATTATAGATTAATGTCCCTCCCTTGTTGTTATAGATTAATGTTCCTCTCTTGCCCAATGTGTTAATTCTGAATGACGTCTCTGGAGATAAATTTCTCAACTACTATAATATTTGATATGGAAAAAGTGGGATGGCCTTCTTTAACTAAGAGAAGGGATATGCGTTGCATTTGATTTTATCTATAAGGCTCTGCTTATGAAACGTCCCTATTATCTCTGTTCTTTGATTGCTTTTCCGTTTTGTGGGGTGACTCTCTGGAATAGATTGGATGATGAAATTAAACTGAGTAAAAACATCATACAGTTCAAAATGAAATACGAAAGGTTGTAGCTCTTTGCTTTCTAAAGATACTGAATGGACATTAGCCCATTGATTGTACAATAACTTATTATTCATTAATGGTAACGATTGTATATTAACTTGATCGATTGTCTGATCGTCAAGTGGTTTTGTTTGTAGATGATTTTGTTGGAAGACATTTGGAGATTGTGTTTGAAGGTGTAATTGGTTATGTATCTCAGGACTAATGATGAAGTGGTTGATATATCGAAACATGAAAGACTGAAAAAACAGTAATAAACAAGGGTTTATTATAATAAGCGGTAGGACCCGATAAGCATCTTGCTTCTTCCTATTCCTTTTCGGACAAGAGACTGTTTTGTTTATTAATTTACTTTATTTTCTTTCTTTCACAGCTAAATATCTTTGTATTTTTCACTGTTATTTCTTTATTATTATACATTGTTTCGAAATAAACTATTCATTTATTCATTCATTTTCAAATATAGGTCACAGGATTACTTAGCTTTAGATAAACCACATGTAAAAACGGAGCCTGGCAAAACTGGTTTTAAATATTATGCGCCGTACAAATGGCATGACCTATGTGAAGTTGGTCCTCGGGCTTCGCACTGTGTGGCTGTCTCACTGCGTGGCTGTCTCACTGTGTGGCCGTCTGCTCCTAAATAGTTAGGATGGGTCAAATCCAGTGAACGGATTTCCCCAAGGGGATTAATAAAGGTACAACTTAACTTAACTAACTAAAAAAACAAGCTATTCAAACTATATCTGAAATAATATTTGAAAGAAAAAACGAACCCTCTTACTTTTTTTTTTACTTATTATACTACTACCCATCTTGCTAATACTGTATACTGTACTGTATCTATGCTACTATGCACTCAGAGTGTAACACTCACTGACCCTTAGTTGCCAGAGATGTGCTGACTGTAAGTCTGTATGTTTGAACTCTGATATTTTTTATGTTGCTTGTACTTTGATCTACATGTTTGTTGACGTTTGTCTGCATTTTTGTCTGAACTGTACTTGTTTGTGCAATGTTTTTTTTTTTACATGTCGATTGTAAACAGGTCGCTCATGAAAAGGAGATCTCAGTCTCATGCCGTATAAATAAAAGGACAAATAAGAAATAAAAACATTAACATATGTTCTAGTCCGATCATCGAATGCAGTCAAAATCATAGTTGCAATGGAAACAGGTTTGATCGTGGATAAAGTACTGCATGTACACAATACTGGCTACTATGGTTTGATCGTGGATAAAGTACTGCATGTACACAATACTGGCTACTATGGTTTGATCGTGGATAAAGTACTGCATGTACACAATACTGGCTACTATGGTTTGATCGTGGATAAAGTACTGCATGTACACAATACTGGCTACTATGGTTTGATCGTGGATAAAGTACTGCATGTACACAATACCGGCTACTATGGTTTGATCGTGGATAAAGTACTGCATGTACACAATACCGTCTACTATGGTTTGATCGTGGATAAAGTACTGCATGTACACAATACTGGCTACTATGGTTTGATCGTGGATAAAGTACTGCATGTACACAATACTGGCTACTATGGTTTGATCGTGGATAAAGTACTGCATGTACACAATACTGGCTACTATGGTTTGATCGTGGATAAAGTACTGCATGTACACAATACTGGCTACTATGGTTTGATCGTGGATAAAGTGCTGCATGTACACAATACTGGCTACTACTATGGTTTGATTGTGGATAAAGTACTGCATGTACACAATACTGGCTACTATGGTTTGATCGTGGATAAAGTGCTGCATGTACACAATACTGGCTACTACTATGGTTTGATCGTGGATAAAGTACTGCATGTACACAATACTGGCTACTATGGTTTGATCGTGGATAAAGTGCTGCATGTAGTACACAATACTGGCTACTACTATGGTGGCAGTCGCTGACAGTAGATGTCCATCCCACTGACCCGTGATGCGGTCAGCTGCAGCTCGGGGACTACCGCTGTGTACACCAGGTTGCCGTTGACGACCAGCCGGATCTCAATGGAATCCGTTGTGAAGGCCAGGATGTAGGGGAATGCACAAACTGCAAAAAACAGCGACACAAGAACAAACATAAACCGAAAGCCACGGCGCTCCGTCTCCACGGTGTGTGATTCCTACACGGCGCACATGAAAGGCGGAGCCACCATGACGAGAGGTCACGAGAGGTCACGAGAGGTCAGCTCGTGTTGGGCTTATCCTCTGCATAAACATACACAAACAAATACGCACACACACACACACACACACACAAGCATACGAGAGCTCAGTGGCCGGCTGTGGCCACCCGCGGTGTTACCATGGCGACAGCTTGCTCAGGCCAGGCCACCGGGCCCCGGGCAGGGTGGGGCCGCTTGTTGCCGTGGTAACCTACCGATGGCGTTGGGCATCTGGTTCCAGCTGAAGGGGAAGTCGGAGGCGTTGGCCTGGATCATGGGGGTCGAGCCGTTGAACGGACACACTTTCTTATAGTAGCAAATGTCTGGAAAAGGCACAAAAGAAAAAACGGATGATTCAATCTGGGGTTTTATGCTCGTACGTCGTTTCCTTCTGTTTATTGTTGGTGTTTTTGTTTGTATTATTGCGTCCTTCTGTTGTACAAGGACAGAGAGTGCAGCCTTTTAGTCAAATTAAACACAGGAAAAATGTGGTATTTGTCCTGCCAACCAGCCTGAAGGAGACCACAGGATAACAGGAGGATGGTGTCTGCATGTCTAATCTCCAAATCTCACTCTTAATATTCTGGAGGAGCCGACGGTTTGTTTTTACGACATGGCGCTGCCCACGAGCCGTCTAGAGCGGGGTTTGTCTGTACGTCTGTGTCTCTGTCTGTATGCCCCCACAGAAGTAGATCAACGACGTGTATACAGCGAACCACAAGGTAACACGTTAGCTAGCTAGGGATGTTAGCCACGCTCTTATCAACATTAACGACGTACGTTAGCCAAGCTAACGTTATCAATGCTTGCGACGTACAAAGCTAATGCCACGCGATGTTGTCAAACAACTGCCCAGTAAGCTAATTACACTGGGAAGCCACACTGTTATTGGATCCTTTGTCTTGTTCATTCCAAGGAAACTATAAAAGAAGGAAGGGTCATTACATCACCGTGTAGCGTGTGAATGTACATTGGTGCCAAGTGTGGAAACTTTCAGTTCAGTCATTTAGACATTACCTGGGATGTCAGAATCATCGTCAATTTGTTACATTGTTAACTAGCTAACATTTGATATATTGGTTGATTTCCTCATATAGCTGGTATATTTCTTTTATTATTTACATCTCCCATAGGCTTCAATAGAACTCACACCAGAGCAGAGCATAGAACGCTGCTATTCTGACGTGATGACCCTTCCTTCTTTTATAGTTTCCTTCGTTCATTCCAGGAAGTTGTAGGAGCAAAGAAAAGACATGAAAGATGGACATAGAGACAAATATTATATATAGCCTCCTATATGCACTATTATACAAATAAACAACATTAATACGGGTTGGAGTGTCAAGAGTGACTCACAGTTGTAACACAACAACAGTCCAGCCTCCCCATCTTCATACACATCAATGGCTGCTACAAAGTTGACCTGTAAGAAGGAAGAAGACTCAGTTTAGAGGAATCCATCAACAAGATCCAGACACCAACAGCAACTATGACACACTCACAAAGCCAACCACAATGGCTGACCACCAGCCTAAATTTAAACTGTAATAGACTGATTTGTTCCACTGTTCATCCATATTGCTTTTTCATAATTGTAATAAGATCTTCTCCGAAGCAGATGCAGTCCATGCAGGAGTAAGATCATTTGTTGGAACAGCTGTCCCAGCCTCCAGCCGGCTCCTTCCTTCTCATCCCTCCCACTCCCAGGTGGTGGCTGTGAATGGGAGTGTTGACTCAACCAAGCAGCCCAGTAATCGGAAGGTAAATAGAGGGGCCAGCAGGGCCAGTTGGAGGCTCTCGCTCTACTTCAATAGATATCACATGTGGGCAAATGAAAAAGAGAGTGAGAGCACAGGATGGCATCGGTGTGTGTGGAGAAAATGTTTTCTGTGGCCATAAGATGTTCTCAAAATCATGTGGAACCTCTATTCATATTTTAATCCTATGTGTCCTGTATGTCATGAATGATTTGCGGATTCAAATTAAGTATTTAAAACCCGAAGACATCTCATAAAATATTAAGTGGTTTAAAGGCAACAGTACAATCGTTGCGTAACTGAACCCCGGCAGGTTTGCAAGAACAAAACGACACGTTCGGGGAGAATAGGAAGCTCCACATTGGCTTCAACTACGAAGCTCCACATTGGCTTCAACTACGAAGCTTCACATTGGCTTCAACTACGAAGCTTCACATTGGCTTCAACTACGAAGCTTCACATTGGCTTCAACTACGAAGCTTCACATTGGCATCAACTACGAAGCTCCACATTGGCTTCAACTACGAAGCTCCATATTGGCTTCAACTACGAAGCTCCATATTGGCTTCAACTACGAAGCTCCACATTGGCTTCAACTACGAAGCTCCATATTGGCTTCAACTACGAAGCTCCACATTGGCTTCAACTACGACCAGACAAGCTACGTCAGGCCATCTACTGGCACCTAAACCCAGGACAAATCGACTAAAATCTTCTGTGACTTACAGAGCTATCATGGAATGAAACTCATTGCCAAGCTACTTCGCTGAAATAGAATCCAAAACCACTTTCAAGAAAAAATTCAAATACCATCTACTAACAAGCATGCACTGAACCCTTGTGGCATAGCGGTGAAAACCAATTGACTGTTTGTTAATTGTATTTATGTTGATGACAGTGAGTGCTGCTCAGGAAGCACTATTTATTTGATTTGAATTATTTGATTTGAATACTTTATACTAATAAGTATCTTGTACAATGGCATCCTTAACTGAGGATGAGATTGTTAATGATGTTAATACTGATGTATTTGATGATGTAATTGATGTTGATAATGATGTAATGTCTTGAATAGTGTTGTATTGTTGTAAGTGCCGGACCCCAGGAAGAATAGCTTTTGTCAAGTGCAAAAGCTAATGGGGATCCTAAATAAACATAAACATTGGCTTCAACTACGAAGCTCCACATTGGCCTGGACTACCACAGAAAGCTTAAGAAGCCAGCTCACAGAATTGGGGAGATCTAGGTTTTTCTCCTGACCAGAGAGAATCAAGTCCCATATCAAACTCCTGAACCTGAATTTGCATTTGACATTTGTATCAACCATGAAGATCTGATCACGTGCATAATTAACCTCTGGTTCCACCACTGTAGTAAGTACAGTACCATACTCGTGTGTGTGTGTGTGTGTGTGTGTGTGTGTGTGTGTGTGTGTGTGTGTGCGTGTGTGTATTTCTGACCCTGTTGGCGTCTATGTGGTGTAGCCGGTAGGCGTCTCCAGTGCTCTCGTTGATGAGGTCGAACTGATGTTTGTACCCGACGCAGATCATGTTGTCGTTCTCTCCGGTCGGTCCGTCCACCAGCGCCAGGACGACCGGCGGGTCACACAGACAGATCTCCTGCAGAGGGGATGGGACGCGTACATTCATGATGAGTAAATACAACTAATCCATCTTCCTCTATATATATGTTGTCATGCATGTTTTTCTTTGAGCCAGAGATGGGCACTCGAGTCTGCGGCTAGGATGAATTGACTTGAAACTCGACAAATACAAATACAAATAGGTCGAGAGTTATTGCTGGATGACTCCAGGAGTGACAAGGCCTATAATCCCCCCCAAGAGCTCCAGAATCCAGTAAAACCTAGGTCTTTATAGTAGAGAGAAGGGGATTCTGGATAGGGTGGCCCAGGTATTGGATTGGAGGGGGGCCAGGAGGGGGGAGTTAGAAAGGTGGGGGGGGGGTGGTATCAGGTGAGAGACAAAATGGTGAATGGGAGGGGGGTTGGAATATGACTGGGAGATTGTTTGAGGAGGGGAGGGGATCATTATTCCATTATTCTAACAACTTCAGACTCTACCCCAGACTCTAGAGATTATGGAATTGGATGTAAGAGAATGGCAGAGCCAGGCTAAATCAAGCATTGTATTTCCTTTCCTTTCCGTGTGGAATTTGCATGTTCTCCCTGTGTTCGCCTGGGCCTCCTCCCATGCCTAAAAAAACACATGCATGCTGGGTAACCCCTGGACCGAGTCAGCGGCACGAGGACTGGACGAAATGCACCTAAATAACTAGGATGGACGAAATGCACGAGGGTACATTCCTGGTTCATGTATAGTAGATAGGGATGTCCCGATCCGATCACGTGATCGGAATCGGCGTCGATCACGTGCTTTTCAGAGTATCGGGGATCGGGAAAAAATAATAATAAAAATCGGCAGTCAAAAAAAGAAAAATTTTATTCAACAAACATGACCATGTCCACGTCTTAAACTCATACGGAGGCCTTAGTTTTGGTTTTAAATTACATATAATATATCATCATTAATGTATTTATTGTCACACAGAGCAGAATAATTATCCACAACAAACACATTCCCCTTTAATTTTCACCGTTGCAACAAACATTCCCTTTAATTTAGACGCTACACGCTACACGCGAGTCGCGACCACATCACAACAACAACACGTCGCTCCCGAAACACGGTTAATATCCACTGACTTGAGCAGCTAGACTTAATGTCAGAGGTTTGGAACTAAGCATTTTAAAATAGAGAGTCAAGCCAGTTGCAATGTTTGCAAGGAGGAGATTCCGCGTGGAGGAAAAACTCATGAAGCAGCAGGCTGGAGGCGAAGTTTTCAGACTAACTTTTCAACTGGAGGATAACGTTACGTGACTGAGGATTATCATCGGCGTTTCAGACCAGAATGGACCATTACGTAAGTCGAACACTGAATGTATACTAATGTGCAAACATATATTGAAACTTTTAATATTTCTCATATGAAGCAGAAGCACATTTCTCAGGGTGAATGTAATAACAAAAGCCTCCGCTCTCGCGCCCTATTATAGGCAACAGATGGGCTTGTCTCACTCTGCCAGTTTCTGACAAAAATGCGTCAAAATTGATTACTAATGTGAAAGATCGGATCGGAAACGATCGGCTCGATAGATATTTAAAATCATATGATCGGGATCGGATCGGAAGCAAAAAAAGGCGATCGGGACATCCCTAATAGTAGATGTACCTTGGGGTAATAAAAAGTGTCCTTTCCTTATCCCAAAGCTGCAGGGTGTAAGATTTGAATTATTGAATTAAGATGGATCTATTAAGTGACGCTGCTCTGTGAGAACACGTCTTTGTTTGTTTGTTTGTTTGTTTGTTCTTTATGTTGGACACCAAAGATTCAGCTTGAAAAAGATTCCGCTTGAAAACAACAACGCATGCATCGTACATGGACTAGGCAGGGGGTTTACTGTATAATAAAACTATGTTGGCGATGGAATGTGGATATTATTCTTCATGCATAATTGAGCTAAAAGACGATAGAGTAGCTATTACCAGTATTAGCGACCGCACACGTAAACATCCTCCAGAGACGACTTCCTGTAGAGTTCCGTGCTGCACCTTTAAAGCTTACGTTTCCTTTGGCTGCTACTAGTGTCTCCATTCATGTCTAGGTAGCTGTGTAATCAGTGGCGGCTCATGAATATTTCTCCGGGGGGTCGATACCAAAAATTAACATGTACTGTACCAAGGTAGCACAATGTCACACTGCACACAAACACGCGCACGCATCGCGAAACCACACACTGAGTAGCCTACTGTGTGCGTCAGAGAAACCACAAGCATACGGATATTTAAGTAGGTACAGTTACAGTACAACTATCACCATTGCCATCAATCAATATGATCACAGAGTCCATGCAGCTAGGTTTCTCCTCTCTCTCTCTCTCTCTCTCTCTCTCTCTCTCTCTTTCTCTCTCTCTCTCAGATCAATCCAATAATAATCACATATGTATATCTTGTCATTTTAAACAAGTTACCATTCATTGTCCGGGTGATTATGCCCCCCCCCCCCGCGGCGAAATTAATTAGTCAGTTAGTTAGTTCCCCCTCACAACAACAGACCCTGATGGGGACCCTGATGTAAACAAGACAAACGTCTTTCTCTGGTCTGCATCCCCTTAACAATTGTGTGTATTGAGCCGTACTGTATTGTACCCATTCTGCAATCTGTTAAATAAAGTTTTCATTCATTCATTCATTCTCTAACAGAGAGAGAGAGAGAGAGAAAGAGAGAGAGAGAGAGAGAGAGAGAGAGAGAGAGAGAGATCGCGACTCACTTGTTTAGTTGAAACGCGGTTCAGCAGGGCTTGATAAATTGTATATGTCCACTGTCTTGTCCAGACTGTTGATGTATATGTCCACTGTCTTGTCCAGACTGTTGATGTATATGTCCACTGTCCAGACTGCATCCAGCTAGCCTAGCCATATAGCTTGTTGTTGTTGTTGTTTTTGTTGTTCTTACCGAACCAGCTAAGACAGAGTATAGCCTTAACACCCTTCGAGAAGCTTTGTGGTCCAGGCTTGAACTTTCCATAAAAGTGTCCATATAAATCTATTTAGTTAGATCCAACACTGTCTGAATGTACAGTATATTGTGATTATTATCAATTTCCGACAACTACTAGCAGAGGCAGAGCGTATTTTCAGTAGGGACGCGATGTCACGTGCCACTCTCAGCCACTACCAGAGTGACTACTTCGGGCACTAGAGCAAGCGCCCTGGGTATCGTATTTGACATCGCTATTTTGTACGTACGTATGTGCATTTTGCCCTGTGAGTTGCGCACTTACGGCGGAGCTGAGATGAGCGCCCATGAAAAGGGAGTGGAGGGGGCTAGGCGCTGGGGGATGAATAGGACACGCAAATAATTCTTTCTTCTTCTTCTTTTAACCAGGGGGGGCGGCGCTCTAGCGCCCACTATGGACGAACCGCCACTGTGTGTAATACTACTAGTGTCTTTCCATTCATGTCTAGGTAGCGGTGTAATACTACTAGTCTCTCCATTCATGTCTAGGTAGCGGTGTAATACTACTAGTCTTTCCATTCATGTCTAGGTAGCGGTGTAATACTACTAGTGTCTCCATTCATGTCTAGGTAGCGGTGTAAAACCCTGGGGATCACAAACCCGTATGTACTGGAACTCCTCCACCGGTGAGTCTGTTGCCGAGGCGATGGCGCTGAAGCCTTCATGCCGTGGCTGTTTCCTGGTGATGAGGAGGAGCTTGTTCCTGATGGCTGCCACTATCCTCAGCTCTGACCCGTGGTGGGTGTTTATAGTGTACAGGTGGCAGCCTGGGTAGACAGAGAGAGATGTATATTAGATTAGACAGACAGACAGACAGACAGACAGACAGACAGACAGACAGACAGACAGACAGACAGACAGACAGACAGACAGACAGACAGACAGACAGACAGACAGACAGACAGTTGTAAGTACAGTATGTGAGGCTTGTCTTCTCCTGTATCAGCCTCTCACAGATCAATACTGTGGCTCTGAGGGGGCTGAGCTCCACCACAGACAGCTGGCATCGTACCATCATGCCAGGGGTGGGTCAGTGTGTGTGTGTGCGTGTGCGTGTGTGTGTGTGTGTGTGTGCGTGTGTGTGTGTGTGTGTGCGTGTGTGTGAATGTACACGTATGCCTCACCTTTGGTCTTCTCCAGCTTGTTGTCCCGACTGTCACACTTGGCCCTGGCCGGCAGCCTCTCCTCCAGGCCGGCCCTCAGCGAGCCGAGTCTGAACACATAGAGACGAGAGTCCTTCCCTGGAAAACCACAAATCAAAACACTTAAGGGTTTTTGCACGGCGGAGGTTAATAATCTCATTCCGCCCCCTCTCCTCCGTCTGTATCCTCCTCACGGGGCCACATCGCGGCGGGGAGACGCAGCGGGAGCGTGACCACAAGCCTTCGTTAGCGGCCTGCTGTCACAACACGTCGGTGTTGTGATGGTAGGAGGTTAACAACGGGCTTTTATATCAAAGCACCACATGTGCGGCTGTGAGGAGAGCAGCACCACTGGTACATAATAACACTGTGAGGAGAGAGCACCACTGGTACATAACAACACTGTGAGGAGAGAGCACCACTGGTACATAACAACACTGTGATGAGAGCAGCACCACTGGTACATAACAACACTGTGAGGAGAGCAGCACCACTGGTACATAACAACACTGTGAGGAGAGAGCACCACTGGTACATAACAACACTGTGAGGAGAGCAGCACCACTGGTACATAACAACACTGTGAGGAGAGCAGCACCACTGGTACATAATAACACTGTGAGGAGAGCAGCACCACTGGTACATAACAACACTGTGAGGAGAGCAGCACTGGTACATAACAACACTGTGAGGAGAGCACCCCTGGTACATAACAACACTGTGAGGAGAGAGCACCACTGGTACATAACAACACTGTGAGGAGAGCACCCCTGGTACATAACAACACTGTGAGGAGAGCACCACCACTGGTACATAACAACACTGTGAGGAGAGCAGCACCACTGGTACATAACAACACTGTGAGGAGAGCACCCCTGGTACATAACAACACTGTGAGGAGAGCAGCACCACTGGTACATAACAACACTGTGAGGAGAGCAGCACCACTGGTACATAACAACACTGTGAGGAGAGCACCACTGGTACATAACAACACTGTGAGGAGAGCACCACTGGTACATAACAACACTGTGAGGAGAGCACCACCACTGGTACATAATAACACTGTGAGGAGAGCAGCACCACTGGTACATAACAACACTGTGAGGAGAGCACCACCCCTGGTACATAACAACACTGTGAGGAGAGCACCACCACTGGTACATAACAACACTGTGAGGAGAGCAGCACCACTGGTACATAACAACACTGTGAGGAGAGCACCCCTGGTACATAACAACACTGTGAGGAGAGCACCACTGGTACATAACAACACTGTGAGGAGGGCACCACTGGTACATAATAACACTGTGAGGAGAGAGCACCCCTGGTACATAACAACACTGTGAGGAGAGCAGCACCACTGGTACATAACAACACTGTGAGGAGAGCAGCACCACTGGTACATAACAACACTGTGAGGAGAGCACCACTGGTACATAACAACACTGTGAGGAGAGCAGCACCACTGGTACATAACAACACTGTGAGGAGAGCACCACTGGTACATAACAACACTGTGAGGAGAGCACCACTGGTACATAACAACACTGTGAGGAGAGCACCACTGGTACATAACAACACTGTGAGGAGAGCAGCACCACTGGTACATAACAACACTGTGAGGAGAGCACCCCTGGTACATAACAACACTGTGAGGAGAGCACCCCTGGTACATAACAACACTGTGAGGAGAGAGCACCACTGGTACATAACAACACTGTGAGGAGAGCAGCACCACTGGTACATAACAACACTGTGAGGAGAGCAGCACCACTGGTACATAACAACACTGTGAGGAGAGCAGCACCACTGGTACATAACAACACTGTGAGGAGAGCAGCACCACTGGTACATAACAACACTGTGAGGAGAGCACAGCTGGTACATAATAACACTAGCAGGTGTTCCCACAATGTCACTATCCAGTCGACACACGATGTCACAACAACCCAGTCGACACACAATGTCACAACCCAGTCGACACACGATGTCACAACCCAGTCGACACACAATGTCACAACAACACAGTCGACACATGATGTCACAACACAGTCGACACACAATGTCACAACGCAGTCAACACACAATGTCACAACACAGTCGACACACGATGAAACTACCCAGTCAGCACACAATGTCCCTCACAATGCAGTCAACACACAATGTCACAACAACCCAGTCGACACACAATGTCACAATCCAGTCGACACCGTTTATCAATATTACGGTTAGTTAATCACTTGCAAGGTAGCCTGTAAGCCTATAATTACAAGCTTTTCTGAAACAAATGAAATGCCACACACACAGCCTCTCTGTGTTTACTCTGGCCTGCCGATGTTTGCAGGTGGGTTGTTACGGCGTTTGGCCTGAATATTTCTCTTTGTTTGTCCGTCTTCTCTGTGGTTCTCCAGCGTTCCACACCACCCTCACATTAAAACAGTCGGAAGTTCATCTTAATAGGTCAATACACACACGCACACGCACACACACACACGCACACGCACACGCACACACACACACACTCCACAGGGGCCGGTCCTCTATAGGTCAGCTCCCTCAGACCACAGAGAGGAATCAATGTGCTCACTGGAGCGATGTGGAGGAAGAGGGGAAGTTAGAACTCTACAACAGAGAGAGAGAGAGGGAGGGAAAAAGAGAGCAAATGAGAGAGAGAGAGAGAGAGAGGGAGGGAGGGAGGAATAACGAAAATGAAGTGTGTGTGTGTGTGTGTGGGGGGTACTAACATGCAGAGAGTGATGAGAGACGAGGGCCTGGGTGGACGAGACAGAGGCAGGGCTGCTCAGGGAGCCTCTTGGCTTGTGATGTGTGTGTATTGTGCACAGAGCCTCCTTTAAAGCTTCACGCCACGAGAGACCAGCGGCAGCAGATCCACCACCGCTGCCCGCTGCCTGCTGCTCTGGCGGCACGGAGGCGTCCGAGAGGCAGGTGAGCAGACGGACGCATCAGGGCGCAGCGGCTGCAGCTTGTTCAGACGGCGTCTGAACGACAGACCACCATCAGCCATCTGAATGACAGACCACCTCCAGCCATCTGAACGACAGACCGCCATCAGCCATCTGAACGACAGACCACCTTCAGCCATCTGAACGACAGACCACCTTCAGCCATCTGAACGACAGACCACCCTCAGCCATCTGAACGACAGACCACCTCCAGCCATCTGAACGACAGACCGCCTCCAGCCATCTGAACGACAGACCACCTTCAGCCATCTGAACGACAGACCACCTCCAGCCATCTGAACGACAGACCGCCTTCAGACATCTGAACGACAGACCGCCTCCAGCCATCTGAACGACAGACCACCTCCAGCCATCTGAACGACAGACCACCTTCAGCCATCTGAACGACAGACCACCTTCAGCCATCTGAACGACAGACCACCTTCAGACATCTGAACGACAGACCACCTCCAGCCATCTGAACGACAGACCGCCTCCAGCCATCTGAACGACAGACCGCCTCCAGCCATCTGAACGACAGACCGCCTCCAGCCATCTGAACGACAGACCGCCTCCAGCCATCTGAACGACAGACCGCCTCCAGCCATCTGAGTGACAGACCGCCTCCAGCCATCTGAACGACAGACCACCTTCAGACAGCATTTGAACGACAGACCGCCTTCAGACATCTGAACGACAGACCACCTTCAGCCATCTGAACGACAGACCACCTTCAGCCATCTGAACGACAGACCACCTTCAGCCATCTGAACGACAGACCGCCTTCAGCCATCTGAACGACAGACCACCTTCAGCCATCTGAACGACAGACCGCCTTCAGCCATCTGAACGACAGACCACCATCAGCCATCTGAACGACAGACCACCTTCAGCCATCTGAACGACAGACCACCATCAGCCATCTGAACGACAGACCGCCTCCAGCCATCTGAACGACAGACCACCTTCAGACATCTGAACGACAGACCACCTCCAGCCATCTGAACGACAGACCACCTTCAGCCATCTGAACGACAGACCGCCATCAGCCGTCTGAACGACAGACCGCCTCCAGCCATCTGAACGACAGACCACCTTCAGCCATCTGAACGACAGACCGCCATCAGCCGTCTGAACGACAGACCGCCTCCAGCCATCTGAACGACAGACCACCTCCAGCCATCTGAACGACAGACCACCTCCAGCCATCTGAACGACAGACCACCTCCAGCCATCTGAACGACAGACCACCTTCAGCCATCTGAACGACAGACCGCCATCAGCCGTCTGAACGACAGACCACCTCCAGCCATCTGAACGACAGACCACCTCCAGCCATCTGAACGACAGACCACCTCCAGCCATCTGAACGACAGACCACCTTCAGCCATCTGAACGACAGACCGCCATCAGCCGTCTGAACGACAGACCGCCTCCAGCCATCTGAACGACAGACCGCCATCAGCCGTCTGAACGACAGACCACCTCCAGCCATCTGAACGACAGACCACCTCCAGCCATCTGAACGACAGACCACCTCCAGCCATCTGAACGACAGACCACCTCCAGCCATTCACTTTCACAAACACGCGCTAACGTACATAAACCTACTAGCGAGTGCTTTTTTATTCAACCTTTATTCTATTATTATTATTGATTTATTATTTATTATATACTCGAGGGACACTGAGGTTTCCCTCATTTACAGGGACGTCGAGTAAACAAGTAAAAGAGATAGAATAACACAGATAAAAACAAGTCATCAGCGTGATAAAATCTAGTTAAAATAAGGAAAA
>NC_140175.1:21570663-21573163 GCF_963971535.1 Notolepis coatsorum
AAAAGAATGTTCTTTCTCAGACTGTAATGACAATGAACAGTGTGTTCACACATTAACAGGTTTTCCTGTTTTAACTGGCCGTATTGAGGGTAAAATAGGAGGATTGTGTTTTCCCCCCCGGTTCCCTGGGGACTTTATCACCTCCTATCAGACATGTTGTGCATTAATTGTGTCTTTTGTGTGGTAGGGATACGATGTAACTCTTAGCTTGATTGCTGAGGTTGTGCTAAATCTGCTGGAGAAACTTATTTCCTAAAGGGAAATTGGTTTGGTTGCTGTCATGTGTGCTTAGCAAGGCCTGTGGTCGATACTAATCAAGAATGATGTATTCTCTCATTGTGAAAAAAAACGGCGTTCCTCTGTTGAGTGTTTTTGCCATTTTTTGTAGGTGATGATGGGTTGTGTGTGTCATGTGACCTACAACTGGGTTGTACTGGCCACAGAAGCACATGTGTATGTTGGACCGGGGTTCTTAGAGCCCTCTCTATTCTGTGTTTTTCCTTAGTAAAAATCAGATAGCAGGTTAGCTCATGCGCTGTGTGGAGCTGTGAAACGCTTCATAGAGCTGACTATGACTGTGTCATATTCTCTTTTTGTCGTTACGTCGTATCATGGGTGTGGGGTCGTAAAGGGGTGAACTGGTAACCTTTCCTCTCCCCATTGTTCTGTCGGTCAGGGGTACACCCCCTGTCCTTCAAGGTTCCCGTCACGTGGCGGTTCGGCACGTTACGGGGGGGGGGGGGGGGGGGGGGGGGGGGGGGGGGGGGGAGGGAGTTCCTGGTCCCACGGCCTGGTATATTGGGCGTGTGCACCGCAGGAATTCCCCCGCCATAGAGTACGTCACCGTGCGCGTCTCTGTTGGTAGGACTTCCGTGTGCTGTTCAGGTCCATGTGATGGATCTGTTTTCAGGGGGGGTGGTCAGGGCTCCTCCTCACCAAGCGCCTATTCAGGCCTTCTGTGAGTTCGGACTCCTTCTTCCATGTGAGGAAGCCTCCATCAGAGTACAGAGCCTTCCTCCTCAGATTGTCAAAGTGAGTGGACCCTCTAGAAGGGTCCTTTTCTATTGTATGTATATTCGATTCAATTCGTTTGTTGAGTGTGTATGGGTTCAGTGCCTCTTCCCCGGAGGCCCTAAAACCAGTTTTTTACATGGCTCAAGGTGCAATATATTCTTTTCAATCTGTACAGCTCGCGTGGGAAGTCTCTCTGGGGATCCCCGTCTCTTTCCTATGGGAGGGTGGTGGGATGTAAAAATGTGAACATTTTTTACCCCGGCTGTGTAGACTGGGATACATACTGTTGATGCTTCCTTCTTTCTATTCCAGAAGTGTTGGAGTTAGGGAGTGTCACACCCCTCTTGTCGTTCCCCTGGGCGCCTTGGGGATTCAATGGCAGGTCTAAATAGCCTGTTCATTGATGGGGGTGTGTCCCGACGCACGTATAGTGCTAGCTCGCTGTAAACAGGCGATTGACTGGCACGCCTTGGTTGCTTGTGGTTGAAACAGCGTTTTTATAAAGCAACTGAGATGGGGGTTTTTCCTCTTCCGACGACCACATCCCATGACCTGGGTGGGTTGTCGACGGATTCTCGTTCATGTCTGGGGGATGATGACGGGATGGATCTGAACATATGTAGTGGGGTCTCACGCCCTTGGGGTGGGCCACCAGGCGCGGTTCGTCCGAACGTCTGGGTGGCGCCTTCTTTTCATGTTAAGATCAACACGCATATCTGCCCTTCTCCTGGAGTAGGCATGTCGGCGTGGTTAGGGCACGGGACTGGTTCTGGTCACGCTGGTCCAGATCAGTTGAACCCGTTGTCCGCCGGGGATGCAGATCTGCTGTTCTGGTACCCTGAGGGACTTGGGCTTTTTTCAGGGGGAAAAATGCCAGGTCGGTCTGGGTGTCACAGGGTTAAGCGCTATGGAGACCCTGGTTGGGTATGTTTTTACTCAGCACTGTCGTCATGGCTTACAGCCATGCCATTCTGTACGCGCTCGATCTCGTCGGATCTCGGCCGCTACACAGGTTGGTCCTGGTTAGTACTTGGTTGGGAGACCGCCGGGGAATACCAGGTACGGTGTGCTTAGGGGCTGGTTCTCCATTATTTTTCGCTCCTCTCTCACGCATGGCGAAGAGGGGCCTGTGGGGGTGGTTTTTTGACCTCCTCTGGTGACCCTGTGCTTCCCGTACCGCCAGGCCCGGTCCGAAGTGATGTTTGCGACCCGTAGGCCTGGGTTAACCCTTTTTGGAAACTGAAACACTTGTACTGCGGTATAGCCGGTGTATACCCGCAGGTGTGTTTTGGAGTTTTTTCTTGAGGGGTTATAGGAACAACCACCGCATTGGGTAACACCGAGGTGGTTGATTCCCTGGTGTGTTGGAGCAGTGTCAACTCCCGGGTTCACCGTTTGAGGGTGCCCCTGCACGTTCATGACGTCTGCCAATCGTGTCAGCCTTCTCTGCCTCGACCCCTCTGGGTGGGGGTTGTTAAATGGAGGC
>NC_140175.1:21578163-21585663 GCF_963971535.1 Notolepis coatsorum
GAAATTACGCGATACATTAAGTGTGGGGTCGCCAAAAAAGAAATCCTAAATAAATTGGTGCCGTGGTATAAAAGAGTTTGAAAACCCCTGCTCTAGACTAGGACGTTCTGGTGGTACCTTGGGCAGGTCCGGCGTCAGGTCCTGATAGAGGGAGCGGATCAGCATGTCCAGGGTCCGCTGGCGTTTCTGGGCAAACGTGGGGGTCTCCAGAGTGGCTTTCTCTCCGTTGATTACTACGGGAGAGGGAGGGGACGGTTAGGGGTGCGGAGAGGGAGGGAGAGGGGAAGGTTAGGGGGGCGGAGAGGGAGGGGACGGTTAGGGGTGCGGAGAGGGAGGGAGAGGGGAAGGTTAGGGGGGCGGAGAGGGAGGGGACGGTTAGGGGGGGTGCAGGCGGAGAGGGAGGGGAAGGTTAGGGGGGGCGGAGAGGGAGGGGAAGGTTAGGGGGGGTGCAGGCGGAGAGGGAGGGGAAGGTTAGGGGGGGCGGAGAGGGAGGGGAAGGTTAGGGGGGGTGCAGGCGGAGAGGGAGGGGACGGTTAGGGGGGGTGCAGGCGGAGAGGGAGGGGACGGTTAGGGGGGGTGCAGGCGGAGAGGGAGGGGACGGTTAGGGGGGGTGCAGGCGGAGAGGGAGGGGACGGTTAGGGGGGGTGCAGGCAGAGAGGGGAGGGGAAGGTTAGGGGGGCCGCAGGCGGAGAGGGGGGGGAAGGTTAGGGGGGTGGAGGTGGAGAGGGAGGGGGAAGGTTAGGGGGGGTGCAGGCAGAGCGGGGAAAGGAGCACAGAAAGGTCGGACGTCCTTACGTTTGACTAACAAAAAGTCCCTGAATTCTTGGTGGTCGGTAAACACTGGTGGGGAGGGGAGAGGGGGCCCGAACAACGGAACACTCTCCTCTGAGAAG
Organism: Notolepis coatsorum; assembly: GCF_963971535.1. Taxonomy (NCBI): domain Eukaryota; kingdom Metazoa; phylum Chordata; class Actinopteri; order Aulopiformes; family Paralepididae; genus Notolepis; species Notolepis coatsorum. Next base: position 21,579,057 of record NC_140175.1, read on the forward strand.
ATCTTCAACCTGTGACAGAAAGAGATGTAAATAAGAATAATAACAATAACAATAATAAGAATAACAATTATATGATTTATTATATATGTATGTATAAAATGGTGCATTTATATAGTGCTTCTATCCAAAGCGCTTTACAATTTGGTTCCTCACATTCACCCATTGACTCACACATTCACACACCGAATGGCGGAGGCAACCATGCTGCAAGGTGCCGACCTGCTCATTGGGAGCAGTTAGGGGTTAAGTGTCTTGCTCAAGGACACTTTGACATGCTGCCCGGGAGGAGCGGGAATCGAACCGGGAACCTTCAGACTACCAGACGACTGGTCGACCTCCTGAGCCACTGTCGCCCCTGTCTAGCACCTTTTATACAAGGAGTGCAGCCCAAGGTGCTTCACAGCAGTAATATAGACATATAATGTGTATTTATATAACACACTTACATTCAGAAAGAAGATTAATAATACTGATAGTTATAGATACAGTATAATTATATTATTTATCTGTAATGTATCTATAGATAGATAGATTTCCCCCAAGGGGATCAATAAAGGATCACTCACCTGTAGCTGTCATTCTGGCTGTTATACCTAACTAATGCAAAAATATCTGAGAGTGACGTTAAGGACATTCAGTGGCATAACTGTGTAGACATTAACGGCAAGTCGAACGAAGTTATACGGTTCCAAGGTTATAGTGCAACACAGCGGCATTAGCATTCAGAGATGTCTGCGTGTTCATTATCCAGATCCTGGATCTGAGTTGATATCATTCTCCCTCTCCCCCCCCTCTCCCCCCCCCCCCCCCCCCCCTCTCTCTCTCTCTCTCCCTCTCTCTCTTCCCCCCCCAGCGTAAGGATACGAGTGAAGTGAGATCGGATCATGGAGGGCTTGAAGGACGGCGAGGCGTCGTCTCCCTCCTGGAACACGATGGTAACGATGTCGTTCCCGATGTGCCTCTTTCTCTCCACCTGGCGGGGGGGGCACAGAGATGACAGAGACGGTTGGAGGATGATGAAGGGGAATGTGACACAACCGGCCGCAGCTAACGAGCGCACTATGACTCGTCGGGACTGAAAGCCAGAATATGGTTCTGTGACAAAGTGTCGTGTCTTTAGTCAGCGGCTGTTGCAGCTCTGCACGTTCACATCTCTGCACATTCACATTGGGGGCAAACAGAGGAGTAATCTGATTTACCCGTCTCAAGCTCTGCCCTCTATTCTTGATCCTCCTCGCAGTTGTGATTGAAGGATCAAGAAAAGAAGACGGTGCTTGAGATAGGTCAAGTGCCTCGTTGTCATCTTCGTAAATTGTAATACATGTCCTGGTGTTTGATATGGGGACACACAGCCAGGAGACTAAACAACAGAGGGTAGATTTCATCCCCACTTCTCCCCACTAGTTTATTAGATCCCCTGTTTCATCCACACTTCTCTCCTCTAGTTTATTAGATCCCTTGTTTCATCCACACTTCTCCCCTCTAGTTTATTAGATCCCCTGTTTCATCCACACTTCTCTCCTCTAGTTTATTAGATCCCCTGTTTCATCTCTCCTCTAGTTCTGTCGAGCCTTCCCGAGATGTGTCGTGGGCCTAACTTGATGAAACACCAGTGAAGAGAGGTGCCCACTTGATAACCCTGGTGATGTGCTGGCTCTCGCTGCCTATCCATCTACATGTTGGGTTGCGGTGGCCATTAGTGGCCATGTAGTAGAGTATGTAGCATCTATCTATCTACACGGTGGGTGGTGGTGGCCATTAGGGGTCATGTGGTAGGGTATGTAGCATCTATCTATCTACACGGTGGGTGGTGGTGGCCATTAGGGGCCATGTGGTAGGGTATGTAGCATCTATCTATCTACACGGTGGGTGGTGGTGGCCATTAGGGGCCATGTGGTAGGGTATGTAGCATCTATCTATCTACACGGTGGGTGGTGGTGGCCATTAGGGGTCATGTGGTAGGGTATGTAGCATCTATCTATCTACACGGTGGGTGGTGGTGGCCATTAGGGGCCATGTGGTAGGGTATGTAGCATCTATCTATCTACACGGTGGGTGGTGGTGGCCATTAGGGGCCATGTGGTAGGGTATGTAGCATCTATCTATCTACACGGTGGGTGGTGGTGGCCATTAGGGGTCATGTGGTAGGGTATGTAGCATCCATCTATCTACATGGTGGGTGATGGTGGCCATTAGGGGCCATGTGGTAGGGTATGTAGCATCCATCTATCTACATGGTGGGTGATGGTGGCCATTAGGGGCCATGTGGTAGAAGAGTATGTAGCATCACAGTGTCATTACCCGGAGCTCACACAATGGGGCACGGATCTGTTGAAGTTGGCTATGCTGTTTGGGGGCCATTATAGGTCATATATAATACATTCACAGTTACATAGTATAATTATTTATAGGCATGTTAAGACTTTCTTTTGGCAATGGGATTGGGTTTCTTCACCGAGCGCTTCTCCTTATCACTAGGGCACACAAGTATCTTGTGTTTTATATTATAAACTCTCGGTGCTCTTAGCGCGACCTCTGACCCCCTCATCCCATTAAGAGCCGCCCGCTCGCTAATTAATAACGACACTTCCATCGAGAACTTCAGAGACTGCGACTATACCCTCTGCTGCCCCGCGCTACATCTCTCTCCCCCCCCCCCCCTCTCCTCTACACCGCCCTCCCTCTCCTCTCTCATCGCGCTCTTTCCCCTCTACCTCCCTCCTTCCTCTCATCCCTCCGCCCAGCGACCCACCCACTGTAATTCACAGTCCTCCACCCCCTGCGCCAATTAAGTGGAGCCCGGGCTTATGGTGCAGAAAGAGACGGTGCCCCAAATGTTAAATACTATCCAATTATACTCAGTGCTTAATGATATGAATGGAGAGATCTCGCCATTAAGGAGAGTGGGAGAGCAGCAATGGACACGTTACACACGTACACACACACATGCACGCGCGCAGGCACGCACACACGCTAGAATGGGCAAAGGAGCCTGTGTGAGAGGAATGTGTTTGTGTTCATTAAGGACGGAATCCAATTATGAGTCAAATCTGTCGACCAGCAGCTCTTTCAAATCACGCTCACTGATATTGACATTCCTGGAATGGCTTTTCTACAGGAAAGCACTAAACAATCGCTTGATCTTTTCCCCCCTCAGCCTCCCTTTTGATAAGTGAACACGAACGAACGCCCCCCCCCCTGAAGCCCGAACACCGGAGAGATGGGGCCGGGCCCGGCGCCGCTCCGTTACGACCCCCCCGGGAGGACGCGGTGACGGCACCCCTGGTGATTCTACCGGACGTGAGGATGTTTGTTAAGCGCCTACGTTTAAATAAAGCTCATTTGGATGCGACATTGTGAGCCCACAATGACGGTCGCTAATTCGGGCCAATGGGCGCACTCCAAAAGGTGTCACATGGCGCCTGATGTGATGACATCACGTTATTATTATTATTTTTTTTTGCCTATTTTAAATTGAATCAAACCGCACTTTTTTACTCTATCTAATCTATTTTATTATCTGTATTACTGAAAAACTGCGATTTACCTTACCTTGCTACTTCTCTATCTTTTTGTATTTAATTGTTTTATGCTCGCTTTTATGCTCGCTTATGCCTGTATTGTTTTACTGTTGTGAAGCACTTTGAACTGCAATTTCTGTATGAAAAGCGCTATACAAATAAAGTTATTATTATTATTAATGTCTAGAGGCTCCGATTCTGATCGAAGGGAGATAGTTGTCTATGTTCATAGATAATTATTGTCACAGACAAGGGTGTGGGTTTGGTTTCAACATGGGGTGGGTGGGTGGGGGGGGGGGGGGGGCTGTTGGTCCTTCCCCTGGAAATGTATTATTCTGAGCGTCAAACACTTCACCATCCAAGGCTGAGATGGTGTGGTCCTGTAGGTCTTTGTTTGTTGATAATAATTGTTCATATAAAGTTACAGGTAAAAAGGATAAATAAATGTTCTGACCCCCCTTATTATTCTTTACCTCTTTTGGGGAAGGGGGATGTCTTTCATATTAGCTATATTTTTTTGAGGGGGACACATTTATTCTGCACATTCTTCTCAATATTGAGGGAACATGTCCCATGTAACCCCCATACATCTATGCAGGTCATTGGGATGGCACAGTGCTTGTTCTGTTTTAGGGTGGATGGCACAGTGCTTGTTCTGTTTTAGGGTGGATGGCACAGTGCTTGTTCTGTTTTAGGGTGGATGGCACAGTGCTTGTTCTGTTTTAGGGTGGATGGCACAGTGCGTGTTCTTTTTTAGGTGGATGCACAGTGCTTGTAGTTTTAGGGTGGATGGCACAATGCTTGTTCTGTTTTAGGGTGGATGGCACAGTGCATGTTCTGTTTTAGGGTGGATGGCACGGTGCGTGTTCTGTTTTAGGGTGGATGGCACAGTGCGTGTTCTGTTTTAGGGTGGATGGCACAGTGCGTGTTCTGTTTTAGGGTGGATGGCACGGTGCGTGTTCTGTTTTAGGGTGGATGGCACGGTGCGTGTTCTGTTTTAGGGTGGATGGCACGGTGCGTGTTCTGTTTTAGGGTGGATGGCACGGTGCGTGTTCTGTTTTAGGGTGGATGGCACGGTGCGTGTTCTGTTTTAGGGTGGATGGCACAGTGCGTGTTCTGTTTTAGGGTGGATGGCACAGTGCATGTTCTGTTTTTAGGGTGGATGGCACAGTGCGTGTTCTGTTTTAGGGTGGATGGCACAGTGTGTGTTCTGTTTTAGGGTGGATGGCACAGTGCGTGTTCTGTTTTAGGGTGGATGGCACAGTGCGTGTTCTGTTTTAGGGTGGATGGCACAGTGCGTGTTCTGTTTTAGGGTGGATGGCACGGTGCGTGTTCTGTTTTAGGTGGATGGCACGGTGCTTCTTTATGTGCCGTGTTCTGTTTTAGGGTGGATGGCACGGTGCGTGTTCTGTTTTAGGGTGGATGGCACGGTGCGTGTTCTGTTTAGGGTGGATGGCACGGTGCGTGTTCTGTTTTAGGGTGGATGGCACGGTGCGTGTTCTGTTTTAGGGTGGATGGCACGGTGCGTGTTCTGTTTTAGGGTGGATGGCACAGTGCGTGTTCTGTTTTAGGGTGGATGGCACAGTGCGTGTTCTGTTTTAGGGTGGATGGCACAGTGCTGTTTTAGGTGGATGGCACAGTGGTGTTCTGTTTTAGGGTGGTGGCACAGTGCATGTTCTGTTTTAGGGTGGATGGCACGGTGCGTGTTGTGTTTTAGGGTGGATGGCACGGTGCGTGTTCTGTTTAGGTGTGGATGGCACAGTGCGTGTTCTGTTTTAGGGTGGATGGCACAGTGCGTGTTCTGTTTAGGGTGGATGGCACGGTACGTGTTCTGTTTTAGGGTGGATGGCACGGTGCGTGTTCTGTTTTAGGGTGGATGGCACAGTGCGTGTTCTGTTTTAGGGTGGATGGCACAGTGCGTGTTCTGTTTAGGGTGGATGGCACAGTGCGTGTTCTGTTTTAGGGTGGATGGCACAGTGCTTGTTCTGTTTTAGGGTGGATGGCACAGTGCGTGTTCTGTTTTAGGGTGGATGGCACGGTGCGTGTTCTGTTTTAGGGTGGATGGCACGGTGCGTGTTCTGTTTTAGGGTGGATGGCACGGAGCGTGTTCTGTTTTAGGGTGGATGGCACAGTGCTTGTTCTGTTTTAGGGTGGATGGCACAGTGCGTGTTGTGTTTTAGGGTGGATGGCATGGTGCATGTTCTGTTTTAGGGTGGATGGCACAGTGCGTGTTCTGTTTTAGGTGGATGGCACAGTGCGTGTTCTGTTTTAGGGTGGATGGCACAGTGCGTGTTCTGTTTTAGGGTGGATGGCACGGAGCGTGTTCTGTTTTAGGGTGGATGGCACGGTGCGTGTTCTGTTTTAGGGTGGATCTTCCTGTGTGACAAAAGTCGAAGGAGCCGTTTATTTTCTCTATTTCTGCTGAATGAATAAGAGATAAGAGATTGAATGGAGAACTCCTCAGCATCTCAACGACACGGTGACCTTGAATGGATAAAGAGCATTCTTTAAAACGCTAGTCTTTCTGCGAGAGCCATATGAAGCCTACAGTACAGGAAGTCAATGGAATCTGATCTGATGATGGGAGGATGGGAGGCAGAGAGGGAGAGGTGGAGAGGGTTCATGGGGAGATAGGGGGGGGGGGGGAGGGGAGAGAGCGAGAGGGGGGGGGGGGTAGGTGGGGGTGAAGAGGGTTCAGGGGAGAGGGGAGAGAAGCATGGAAATAGATGGAGACGGAGATGGTCAGAGAGAGAAAAGAAATGGAGCGAGGAAAAGAGATGGGGAGAGAAAGAGATAGAAAGCGTGAGATGGAGAGAGAGAGAGAGAAAGCATGAGATGGAGAGAGAGAGAGAGAGAGAGAGAGAGCAAGAGATGGTGAGAGAGAGAGAGAGAGCAAGAGAGAGAGAGAGCATGAGATGGGGAGAGAGAGAGGAAGTGTTGAGATGGAGAGAGAGTGGAAAGAGAGAGTGAGAGAGAGAGGAAGCAAGAGAGAAAGCACAAGATGGAGAGAACGAGAAAGTGAGAGAAAGCGTGAGATGGAGAGAGAGAGAGAGAGAGAGCGAGAGAGAGAGAGAGAGAGCATGAGA
>NC_140175.1:21588163-21598163 GCF_963971535.1 Notolepis coatsorum
ATCAATCAATCGATCAATCAATCAACCAACCAGTCAATCAATCAACCAACCAACCAGTCAATCAATCAATCAATCAACCAGTCAATCAATCAACCAACCAGTCAATCAATCAACCAACCAGTCAATCAACCAACCAACCAACCAACTAGTCAATCAATCAACCAACCAACCAGTCAATCAATCAACCAACCAACCAGTCAATCAATCCATCAACCAGTCAATCAATCAACCAACCAGTCAATCAATCAACCAACCAGTCAATCAACCAACCAACCAACCAACTAGTCAATCAATCAACCAACCAACTAGTCATAGTCAATCAATCAATCAACCAACCAGTCAATCAATCAACCAACCAGTCAATCAATCAATAAACCAACTAGTCAATCAATCAATCAATCAATCAACCAACCAGTCAATCAACCAGCCAATCAATTCATCAATCAACCAACCAGTTAATTAATAACCAACCAGTCAATCAATCAATCAACCAACCAGTTAATCAATCAACCAACCAACTAGTCAATCAATCAACCAACCAGTCAATCAATCAATCAATCAATCAATCAACCAACCAGTCAATCAATCAACCAACCAGTCAACCAACCAGTCAATCAACCAACCAACTAGTCAATCAATCAACCAACCAACTAGTCGTAGTCAATCAATCAATCAACCAACCAGTCAATCAATCAATCAACCAGTCAATCAATCAATAAACCAACCAGTCAATCAATCAATCAACCAACCAGTCAATCAACCAACCAATCAATTCATCAATCAACCAACCAGTCAATCAATAACCAACCAGTCAATCAATCAATCAATCAACCAACCAGTTAATCAATAAACCAACCAACTAGTCAATCAATCAACCAACCAGTCAATCAATCAATCAACCAACCAGTCAATCAATCAACCAACCAACCAATCATTCAACCAATCAATCAATCAATCATCCAACCAACCAACCAATCAACCAACCAATAAAACTAAAACTAAAACTAGGAAAGCAGGATCATTAGTGAAGCCTAACGTTCCTACCTCTTGTTCCTCCAACACCAGTAGATCCTGCGGGAGGGAAACAGTTATCAGTTTAACTCTGGTCTCTGTGACCGTCCTGTCTCGTACTCAAGAGGACAGAGCGCAGAGACAAGTGTACGGTGATGATGACATGACCCCGTCACGGTCAGGCACCACGTTTCATAAAGTGTAGCGCTGCTTCTCACCTTCTGGATCTCCGGGTTGAGGATCTCCCTGGGGCCTTTCTCAAACCTGTCCAAGTTCATCGCACTGGGAGAAAGGAGAGGAGGGGAGATGGTGGAGGTGGTGTAGTGAGGGAGAAAGGAGAGGAGGGGAGATGGTGGAGGTGGAGGTGTAGCGAGGGAGAAAGGGAGGAGGTGATGATGGTGGAGGTGTGTAGTGAGGGAGAAAGGGAGGAGGGGATGATGGTGGTGGTGGTGTAGTGAGGGAGAAAGGAGAGGAGGGGAGATGATGGTGGGGTGGTGTGTAGTGAGGGAGAAAGGGAGGAGGGGAGGTGGTGTGTAGAGAGGGAGAAAGGGAGGAGGGAGGTGGTGTGTAGCGAGGGAGAAAGGGAGGAGGGGAGATGATGATGGTGGAGGTGTAGCGAGGGAGAAAAGGAGGAGGGGAGGTGGTGTGTAGCGAGGGAGAAAGGGAGGAGGGGAGGTGATAGTGGGGGTGTGTAGCGAGGGAGAAAGGGAGAAAGGGAGGAGGGGAGGTGGTGTGTAGCGAGGGAGAAAGGGAGGAGGGGAGGTGGTGTGTAGCGAGGGAGAAAGGGAGAAAGGGAGGAGGGGAGGTGGTGTGTAGCGAGGGAGAAAGGGAGGAGGGGAGGTGGTGTGTAGCGAGGGAGAAAGGGAGGAGGGGAGGTGATGGCGGGGGTGTGTAGCGAGGGAGAAAGGGAGAAAGGGAGGAGGGGATTAGCAAACAGGAGGAAGAGCCTGACCCCCTCAAAGGGGCTGAATGGATAAATAACATTGGATACGGGGGGATTTCCTGTCCTGACGCATGAAACCCCAGTCGACGACGACAGAATATGAAATACAATAGACTGCAGCCGGGGGCGGGGAGGAGTGTGTCTCTGGGCAGCCAGGGGGGTAAAGGGTTCTCACCTTAAGATGGACTTGACGGATAGTGTTTTGGTGGGGCGGCAGACTGATCTTCAGAGTACCCTGGGGGGGGGGGGGGGGGGCAAGGAGAGATGGAAGAACCAGTGATTTTCAAGCTATTTTCTCAGGGGGACCACATTCACCACGCGGCTATTCCTCTGACCTAACATTGACTTTGCAGGCTATTGTGTAGAGACTAAGTAAAAGGTATGTAGTTTTTAGCAAAGATTTTATGCAAATATGAATCATTTGAGGACACTTTTTTTTCCCTGTGACCAAAGTACCAAGACAAAAAAAATAAATAAAGGTATGTTCTAAAAGGAACACTCCAACATTTTGGGAAATTAGCTTATTTAACATCTTCCCTGGAGTTAGACAAGAAGATACATACCTTTGTCGTCTCTGTGCGTGCATTAGGCATCGGGAACGCCTGCACCGTTAGCCTAGCTTAGCGTCATTCACTGGAAGTAGGTTACACATTTAGCCTAGTTCCCAACAGTCACGACAGTGATTTATTAATTTATAAATATTTATTTAACAGTCATTTATCGATTAGGGTGAAGTGCAGCAGGATCCACCAGAAGTCTAGAAAGTAGAAAGTAGCACTGGTGACGTGAAATCACTGAGCCCAGACAGCAGTGGTTCGGCCAAAAAAAAAATTCCGAGTATATCTGCTTAGAAAATGGAAATGTCTAATTCAATTATTTTTTATTTCTCCACGTGGTAAATACACAGGTCACAACATGTTTACAGGAACGTTTTGGAGTTGTATTTCGATTGTATTTGGAGTGTATTTCGTGACTGTTGGGAACTAGGCTAAATGTGTAACCTACTTCCAGTGAATGACGCTAAGCTAGGCTAACGGTGCAGGCGTTCCCTAAGCCTAATGCATGCACAGAGACGACAAAGGTATGTATCTTCTTGTCTAACTCCAGGGAAGATGTTAAATAAGCGAATTTCCCAAAATGTTGGCGTGTTCCTTTAAAAACTAAATAAAATAAAATAAATGAAAATACACAACACAGGTTTCAACCAATCATGGAATGACTACAAATGACCGGGCCAAATGACATCAAACCAAACCACGTGGTCTTGTTCATTGACGAGAGCCCGGACTGGTGAGACTGTGACGAACAGAGATAAGACCAATCAATGTGATCAGCCTGAGGTGATGCATCCTAATCAGGCTATTCAGCTGGATGCTGGATTAAGACCTGAGTGGAGTATCTACAGGTCATACAGAGAGCTGGAAGCTGAAACAAGACCTGGATGGAGTATCTACAGGTCATACAGAGGGCTGGGTGCTGAAATAATACCTGGATGGAGTATCTATAATAATAATAATAATAATAATAATAATAATAATAATAAACTTTATTTGTATAGCACCTTTCATACAGAAACTGCAGCTCAAAGTGCTTCACAACAGAAAAAAGACAGGCATAAAATGAGCACATAAAGTGCAGACATACAAAATCACAGTTTTTTACATTAGGATATAACATCCCAACAGGCCACCTTGTTTATGGTTTGATTCAGTTTTAAATAGACAATAATAAAAAGAGTAAGATAAAATAGACAGAGTAAAATAGTGCAATAGTGCAGTGCAATAAAATTTTGGAATAGAATAGATTAAAAAAAGATATATATTTTACAGTGCAATAAAAATTTTCTGGATTACTGTTCAACAGTTCAAAGTCGTCTTTACCTTCTCTGTTTGGTATCCACAGTTTAAAACTTGACAGTCTTTCCTCCTGTTTTATACCCACTTTGACCCTTTGAACCTCCCACCCAGGGCAAACCTCCCTCTACAGGTCATACAGAGAGCTGGATGGAGTATCTACACTGCTTATACAGAGAGCTGGATGCTATACATAATGAAGCCGTATGATATTTACAGTGGCTTCTGTGCCGAGAGCAGCTGGCTGCACATTTCAAAATAATGATCAGATATTATAACAAAAATAATGATCAGATATTATAACAAAAATAATGATCAGATATTATAACAAAATAATGATCAGATACGATTACAAAATAATGATTGGATAATAATAATACATATTATTTTGTAATAAATATTTGCTAATGAATATTTCAAGGGAGCCATAATGATATAACAGCTACTACTAGTGTCATAACGTCATCACGACTCACGGTCTTCCTCCAGAGGATGGCCCGGTACTGAGGGACCCTCTGGTTGTTCTGGTCCGAAAGAACCACCGACAGGTAGAAGGGGTTCTTCTCTGCGTCCGTGCCGACGTAGTTCTGATGGACTGAGGGGGAGAAAGGACAAAGGAATAACAATAAGATATTGATGATGACACACTGCGTAAAGAAATGTTTAATTAATACATATTTAATGGATCAGTGTGTCGTCGACCAGAGGGGCCTTCTTCAGGATTAGCTCAGCGAATGAACGAGGAAGACAAATAAATGTATGTGCATGAAGCTATGTGCAAGCATGTACACACACACACACGCACACGCACACGCACACACACACACACACACACACACACACACACAATAATTCATGAATGAATAATGAATTAGCTTCACAATGAGATTATACTTTTCTGTCCACATAATCGCAATACTGACTTACAGAAAGAAGTGTTGCCTATAGATGGAGCCAGTGGAATTGCATTGCTAAGGGAACAGCTTGCACCCACGTTCATTTCCTGTCGCCGCTGTCTGTTTGCTAATATCAATACCCGACAGGAAATCACAACGGCGTCCATTTGTTTACTCTTGTTGTCAAGTCAAATCCGTCTCTCTATTCCTTTGATAAACATGACTTTTTGTTTGTTTGCTCTCTACGACTAATTCCATTGTCTGTCTGCTTTCCTGGGAGGAGGTAACCGGTGGCAACAGTCGGGGGCCAGAGTGCCCTGAGGCATGTGTAGGTATTCACCTCTCTCTCTCTCTCTCTCTCTCTCTCTCTCGCTCTCTCTCTCTCTCTCTCTCTCTCTCTCATTCACTCACTCTCTCTCTCTCTCTCTCATTCACTTATTTTCTTAACATTCTCGGCTCCTCTTACTTTCATTATCCCCCCCCCCCCCCCTTTCTTTCAGTATTTCATTACGCCCCCCCCCACTCCCTTTCTCTCTCCGTGTGCGACGTGAACAAAGGTCCCCTGACAACCCGGCAAGCGTTGAGTTCCACATTCATCCCTCGGCCTCCGTGGTTGACGGGGCAACATCTCCAGAGCCCGAGCAGACGCCCCCCAAACCCAATTAAATACTGCGGCTACACAGTGTGTGTCTTCCTCTCCTCTGCATCAGCCTGCCGGATACTACCCCTCTCTCAGCATCTACTTCTCTCCTCCTCCTCCTCCTCCTTTTCGTTTCTCCTCACCTTCCGTTCCATGACAGATCAGTCAGGCTGAGAGAGGGGTACCTGCGTTTGGACTTCAATTCTCGCACTGGTTGGTATCAGTATTATTGGCCAATAAAAGTGAATATTGGTATTTTCCACAAAAAGCCATACTGGTGCCACCAAGAAACAGCACAGCTAACTAGGGGCCAGACACAAAAATATATACTGCAATATATAATATAGACCCGAGACTAGACTAGGCCAGGACAGACTAGACCAGGAGAGACTAGATCAGGAGAGAGTAGACCAGAATAGACTAGATCAGGAGAGAGTAGACCAGAATAGACTAGATCAGGAGACTAGACCAGGAGAGACTAGACAGTGAATACCACGATCACAACACCAGAGGGAGCTCCACAAATCATGTTAAACCCAGATTCGGCTCAAACAAGGGACTAAACACGTTTCGCAATCAATCAATGTGGAACGCCCTACCCAAAGCTGTAAAGGAATGTGAATCACTACCCACTTTCAAAAACACTCTCAAAGAACACCTACGGGAGACTGCAATTAGAAACTGGCCCCTACAAATGTCCTAACCTAACCCCCTCCAATGTACAGTAAATGACCAAGTATGGCTTTGTCAGTATTCCAATGTACAGTGTACAGTGTCCCCTGATGTAAACAAGACTAAAGTCTTTCTCTGGTCTGCATCCCCTTAACAATTGTATGTATTGAGCTGTACTGTACTGTACCCATTCTGTTAATAAAGTTTTCAATCAATCGGGGCGGCCGCCGGCCCAAGTGGCGTAGTGGGCAAGGCGCTCGCCACGAATGACGGAGACGCTGGGCTTGCCTGTTCGAGCCCAGCGTTCCACATTGCTTTCAGTTTAGCTGGTCGTTCATACTAATACACATTGGCAGTATTAGGGGGTGGGAAACTGATGGGTGGGGATCGGGCGTTGTGGACAGCGACTCCTACAGGTCGGTTGGTGCGCCTGCGCAGTAGAATCAGGAAGTGTCGGTGGCAGCGTGAGCCTCCCACGCGTTACTCCTCGCCACTGAGAGATCGAGCTGCGCAGGTGAAAAGATGCGACTGCTGTTACCTCAAGTACCAGAGGGGACTTGTGCTATGTATGACTTAGTCCACATTGCAGCCGGCTTGTGGGAGGCAAGAAACAGCGTCCGTGACAGGGGAGGGTTGAATTGGATGATACGAAATTGGGATGGGAGAAAATATAGAAAATGGGAGAAAAGGTGGATAAAAAAAAAAGTTTTCAATCAATCAATCAATCAATCAGACCAGAATAGACTAGATCAGGAGAGACTAGACCAGGAGAGACTAGACCAGGAGATACCAGGATACTGAGACTAGATCAGGAGAGACTAGACTAGGAGAGACTAGACCAGGAGATACCAGGATACTGAGACTAGATCAGGAGAGACTAGACTAGGAGAGACTAGACCAGAATAGACTAGACTAGATCAGGAGATACCAGGAGACTGAGACTAGACCAGGAGAGACTAGACCAGAATAGACTAGACTAGACCAGGAGAGACCAGAATATACTAGACTAGATCAGGAGAGACTAGACCAGGAGAGACTAGACCAGGAGAGACCAGAATAGACTAGACTAGATCAGGAGAGACTAGACCAGGAGAGACTAGACCAGGAGAGACCAGAATAGACTAGACTAGATCAGGAGAGACTAGACCAGGAGAGACCAGAATAGACTAGACTAGATCAGGAGAGACTAGACCAGGAGAGACTAGACCAGGAGAGACCAGAATAGACTAGACTAGATCAGGAGAGACTAGACCAGGAGAGACTAGACCAGGAGATACCAGGAGAGACTAGACCAGGAGGAGAGACTAGACTTTTCTCTGGTGATGCTCTTCCCCTCTTGTTTATCTTCATCATCCATCATCTCACTCTCCAGTTCTCCTTCTTTTCACTCAAACATCTGATCAATTTAAAACAATACTTCTGATTGTTGGACATCCAGCCGTACAGTATCTCTTACTTATCAATGATGATGTTTATTTGGTGGAGTCCTTTCTCAGCACAACCCATGCTGTTCCTCATACTAGCTCTGGATAATTAGCCACAAAACCAATTGCAAAAGTCAATGGGGTCAAGCTCTTGTCTGTACGAGTTGACTGAAACTTGCTGAAATTTACTACACACAGATTTGATTTCAGGGAGACTCACCCAGAGAGCAAAGTGATATTGATTCAATGTTGAAATGACATCTTCTACATTTTGGTTGAGGTTGGAAAATTACATTTCGATTCAGCGTTGAATTAATGTTGACAACTGATGGCCTTTTTTCATGCTGGAAAAAACGTGACATTGAATCAATGTTGACAACTCAATTTCAATGTTGATTAATGTTATTTACATTGGCGTTTCAACATTGATCCAGCGTTATTTCTATGTCAGTTTGCTATCTGGGCAGTCGGCCCAGTCAGGAGCTTGACCCCATTGACTTTGCGTGGGTTTGTGGCTAACAATCTGAGCTAGTATGAGGAACAGCATGGACTGTTTGCTGAGAAACGACCAATTAACAACATCACTGCTAAGTAAGAAATAGGGCTAGGGTTCCAAAAACCTGAACTATCCCTCTATTTAGAACAGTTAAATGCCCAATCCGGAATCCCAAAGTAAACAAACATTAAAAAAAAAAATGGGGATATCCAGAAAAGCGTATTCTCCACCTGCAAGGCAAACTCCTCATGGATGTGCATTATTTGTAAAAAAAATTATAAAAAATCCAGATTAGAGCTTTAGTCAAACATAGACTCTGTCCGGGCGGCTAGGTGGTGCAGTGGGCAAGGCGCTCACCTCCAATGCTGGAGACGCTGGGTTCGAGCCCAGCTCTCCACATTGCTTTCAGTTTAGCTGGTCGTTCATACTAATACATTTGGCAGTATTAGGGGGTGGGAAACTGATGGGTGGGGATCGGGCGTTGTGGACAGCGACTCCTACAGGTCGGTTGGTGCGCCTGCGCAGTAGAATCAGGAAGCGATGGGGGCGGTGTCCCTCCAAAGCGCAGACCCCTGACTCTGAAAGATCGCGCTGTGCAGGTGAAAAGATGCGACGGCTGCTACCTCGAGTATCGGAGGGGACTCGTGCTATGTATGACTTAGTCCACATTGCAGCCGGCTTGTGGGAGGCAAGAAACAGCGTTCGAGACAGGGGAGGGTTGAATTGGATGATACGAAATTGGGATGGGAGAAAAAAGAAAATGGGAGAAAAAAGTGGACCAAAAAAAATAAACATAGACTCTGTCCTCGCTTAGAGAGCTTGCTGAGGTGGCTATAGCCTGTGAGCGCAGGCCAAGACGAGAACGGAGACCAGGGCGAGGGTGAGGACGGGGACAGGGACAGGGACGGGTACGAGGATAGGGACGGGTATGAGGACGGGGATGAGGACGGGTAATGCCGTTTTAACAACCTCCACGATGGCTGCTCCCCTCCTGCTAGTCTGTGGAGAGCTACACTGCTCACATGTTGACAGGGTTATAACAAGAGGAGCAAGTCGCATCCTAATTATCTTATATCTCATGGGGGGTGGGGGGTGGGGGGGGGGGGGCCTGGGGTGGGGGGGGGTAGAATCTTTCTCAGCCTCTTTCTATGTCTCCGTTTGGTTCTTATCTGTCTTTCTGTGAATGGGTGTGGGTGAGTGAGTGAGTGAGTGAGTGAGTGAGTGAGTGAGAGAGAGTGAGTGAGTGAGTGAGTGAGTGAGTGAGTGAGTGAGTGAGTGAGTGAGTGAGTGAGTGAGTGAGTGAGTGAGTGAGTGAGTGAGTGAGTGGGTGAGTGAGTGAGTGAGTGAGTGAGTGAGTGAGTGAGTGAGTGAGTGAGTGAGTGAGAGAGAGAGTGAGAGAGAGAGTGTCTGTGTGAGTATAGTGACCCAGGACTGACCTTTTCCCAGGAAGTATTTGAAGAACCATCTGGTGTGGTACTCTGGGTTTTCCAGGTGGACATCGGTTCTCCGCCAGGTTCCTGGGGTGTGGTCCGTAGTCTGAGGGAGTAACACACACACACACGGAAAATTACAGAGTGCGGTGGAGAACGTTAGGATTATAGAAACGGTTTCACTGGAATTCTGTTGGTAGGGAACAGTTTGGACTAGGGATGTCCCGATAAAAAATGTTTGTTCCCGATCCGATCCCGATCATGTGATTTTGAGTATCTACCGATACCGATCTTTCCCGATCCGATCAAAAAAAAAAAAAAAAAAAAAAGTATCCGAATTTCTCACATTACATTCACCCTGAATGTTGACGTTATCCAGGTGAAAAGTTAACTTCATTCAAGCGAGGCATTGCAATCCTTGACATAAATCATTTGATGTATAATTAAATCAAAGGAAATGCGTTTGGGTCTGAGATTGTGGCTGGTCCGCCGTTCTGCAGCTGGATACTATTGGTTTGTTTTGGCAAAATTCTTCTGCTCTGTGTGACAATAAATAAATTAATGATGATATGCAATTTAAAACCAAAACTAAGGCATCAGTATGAGTTTAAGACGTGAACATGGTCATGTTTGTT
>NC_140175.1:21602576-21635076 GCF_963971535.1 Notolepis coatsorum
GAAGATCGAGTTTCAAAGCGAACCCACTTCCATAGAACCTTTGTAGCGATACTCACGCTGGGAAAATGGAAGAGAAGGGTGAGAAAACGAAGTGAGCGAGCGACGTGAGTGGGTGAGGAAGTTTACAGTGGCTTTTTTTTTTAACCACAAGGTCTATTGTTGTCGGGGGCCCCTATTGATGTGGTCACTCGCGGCGGGACTCCCTCCCTCCGGGGCCCCCGGCTGGCTGAGTGACGTTCTTCTCTCTCTGGGGTTTACAAGGGGGGGGGGGGGGGGGGGCGAATAGATGGATGCACGGCGCGTTTGAAGGGGGCAGGAGCGGGAGTCGCGCTCAGACACCGGAGGAGACAGGTGGACGGACGACGACGTGTGGAGTGGATTGATGGATGAACTACTTACATTTCCCCCCCGGGGGGGAA
Organism: Notolepis coatsorum; assembly: GCF_963971535.1. NCBI lineage: Eukaryota > Metazoa > Chordata > Actinopteri > Aulopiformes > Paralepididae > Notolepis > Notolepis coatsorum. The sequence continues at coordinate 21,602,996 of NC_140175.1, forward strand.
CCAGCCTGAGTAACGTGTGCACTCAGAGGCCCCACTGTTGTCGTCGTCGTCCTCCTCCCCTAATGTTGCAACTCACTGCCCTGTTAACACGGTGGTAGTACTGTGTGTAGGAGGGTCTAATGGTGGCGGAATGCCTCCCGCCTGGGCCCTGCCTGTCCACCCCAGTTGACCCAGTCGTATGATGAATGGACTCGCCTTCCCCTAATGGTGCCGGTAACACACTCAAGCTGTTCTCCAGGCCTGTGCATACCTTTCCTTAAATGAACTAAACTGATCCCTTATGGATTCTTTCCTCCGGGAACCGCCGCCGGGATTCGGGGGCCCGCCGACCGCCGTCGTTTTTTCCACCTCATCATCACATCAGCCAGCGCCCCCGTTCCTTGTTGTGTCGAGGCCGGGAGGAGTTGCCAGGTTTCTTTAGAAAGCACTGTGGCTGACCCCCGTTTCCCCCGTCGTCGCAGATTCATCAGAAAAAAACGTGCTTCGCTAGAGTTTTTTTTCTCTCTGCGTCGGCGTTTACGTTTTTTGGGTTGCCAGGTTCTTCTCAGATCAGATGCCTTTTATTTTTAACGCTTTTAGTCCATTCGTCGATTTACTTCTGTCTTTTCCGTTTTTTCATTTGCAACTTTCCTACTAGTGTTGCGCTCGAGTTGCCAAATCCGCGTTGGGCATCGACCCAAGGAGCAACCGTTACCCATGTCGTCTAATCTCTTTTTGGGGCCCCAGCGGGCCGTTGGGACGCCTGCCTGGAGGTGTCTGCCTGCCAAGGGCAGAGATCAGAAGAGATATCTACTACATGCCCAAATCCTCACAAACAGGTGTTCTAAGTGCAACCACAGAAGACCTGCGGATATAGAAATGCCCGTTTTTCTCCCCCCCCCCCCCCCCCCATACACAGACGGATATGCCAAACAAAACAATCGGAAAGCCAAACTGACATAATGAGTTCTTTCTATGCTTATCTTACCCATTCCAGCAGTCACGGATACAAATAACCTAAGAACCTCTGGAAAAAACGCTGCAACGGGATACAGACACACACACTCGATACTTAATAGTTTCCTCTCCACTTTTCCAACGGACATCCAAACTCCTCCATTAAATCCCGTTTTTGGAAGGACATCCAAACTCCTCCGTTAAATCTGGTTTTTTCGACCATACTAAAGGGTTGGCTGAAACAAGGATGTCTTTGTGGGTACATGCACTGCCATGAGAACAGCCCCAAAACTGTGGGAAAGAAGAACTGTTTCCAGGCTACGGTGGATTCCAGGCAACAGCCATTCCTCATCCACTCCCAGGTGCTGATGAATTGACTAGCTGACTACAGGGTGGGGGTTCAATCAAAGGTCAAACACACCCAATACTAATGAGCACGGGCAGAAGGGATACCACCCACAGCCCGCAGCCGGGACGGCGGAGGCCGCCCGCGCGGTAAAGTAATGACCGGCTAATCAGCTCCAGTTGTCCAGCGATCTCCTCCCTTCGCACACGCAACCGGGCGTCTCTCGCCGGCGCCGCGAGTGAGAACGTACCGTCGGCCGGCCGGCCTCGTTAGACGACTTATGGAGATAAGTTGTGACGAAAATAGCATTCAAACAGACCGAGGGATAGCTATTTCATCCTGAATACACGGATGAACCGACTTGCTGATAACCTTGGCAGTCGCCTAGAGATGGATTCGTTTTTGTTGTTTGGAGATTAAGAGACAACAAACAGGTTATATGCAAATGTGATTAATTTAATCTAATTTAATCAAATTTGTAAAGCAGTTCCCAACATCTAGCTTGCATTGTTTAAATAATTTCAGGTCTTGGACCATTTCGATTCCATTTGGAGGTGTCCCTTCTTAAGCAATACGTGTGTGTGTGTGTGTGTGTGTGTGTGTGTGTGTGTGTGTGTGTGTGTGTGTGTGTGTGTGTGTGTGTGTGTGTGTGTGTGGTGCGCGTGCGTGTGTGTGTGTGTGTGTGTGTGTGTGTGTGTGTGTGTGTGTGTGTGCGTGCGTGCGTGTGTGTGTGTGTGTGTGTGTGTGTGTGTGTGTGTTGCGTGTGTGCGTGCGCGTCCTCTCGGGTGCTTTTGTCCAACAGGGCTCCCAGATACATGTCCGGTACCCAGACTACTGTGGCTGTAGCCGGGAGGAGAGAGAGAGAGAGAGAGAGAGAGAGAGAGAGAGAGAGAGAGAGAGAGAGAGAGAGAGAGAGAGAGACAGAGAGAGAGAGAGAGACAGAGAGAGAGACAGAGAGAGAGAGAGAGAACAGATCGACAGCCAGATAAAAATACCTCATAACTACCACAGGCATACATATGGAAACACTCCAGTTAATGTGTGTGTGTAGGTACAGTATCTTTACATGTGTGTTTATTCTTGTACCTATAAGCATGTTCATGATATCATCACATGTAGGCTATATCTGTATGAAACTGTGTGTGTGACCATATGTCTGGATGTCTACGTGTAAAACCTACTGTGTGTGGGCGTGTCTGTGTGTGTCTGTGTGTGTCTGTATGCAGGGACCGAAACTAAAGCCCGCCGCCCGCCAGGGGCGGTCTGTTTTTACCTTTGGCGCATGACACTTAGAGGGCTGCCCGCCGTGTGGCGTGTAGTTCATAACGATACTCTTGTGCGAGTACAGATTATAGCCGCTCGTCTTTTTTTTTCTCCGCCGCGAGATCGTTAAAAAACTACAAGTCCCACATCGCACTCAAGTCAACGGTCCAATCACAGTAGAGTGACGTGACTGGTTTCATGAGAAAAAAAAGCAAATGACCAATCGGAAGCTATCATTTGGCTTGTTTACTTCCGTCTGCTCTAGTCTATATCGGACCTCCATGAGCTAACGTTACTGTTTAAACAATGACCCAGTCAACTATTCACTTTTAGTTTAATACATGACGAGGCATTGTCTAACGGTATCTAGCTGGCTAGCTACTGATAGCTGCTGATATCAACAAATGCTCCAGCAATAGTCTACTCGAGTGCATAATACCTCCGTTCCCTCGTTAGCTAGCTTAGCTAGCTCACGTTAGATCCATCTATCCCAGTAAACTAAATTGTCTTAACGTTATCTACCGGGCTAGCAGTAGCTACAGATAGCTAGTGATATCAATGTCTTATAACATTGATTGAATGCGTATTCTAGCTGAGGGCATGTTGAATGTGATTTGACAAAAGAACCGTAACGTTAAATAGGGTCCAGCTGCATCGCCGGAGAATCCTTGCATGCTGAATGTAGGGTCTAGCTGAATATAGGGTCTAGCTGCAGGGCCGGAGAATCCTTGCTGGAGCTGGAGGCTACTCAAGTATACACACAGACAGTGGAGCTGTTTGCAGATAGCAAGCATTTTGACTTATTGCATGGTGGCGATGTCTCGCAGATAATACAACTACAAGTATGATTATATAATATATATTTTATTAAAAAAAAAAATTTTTATATAAAATATATATATATATTTTTTTTTAATCAAAAGAATGTTGGCAGGTAAGAAATATGCTTGGCGGGTAGACTCTTCCCATCTACCCGCCACTGGCCGGTGAGTCAAAAAGTTAATTTCGCTCCCTGTCTGTATGTGTCTGTGTGTGTCTGTGTGTGTGTGTGTGTGTGTGTCTGTGTGTGTGTCTGTGTGTGTCTGTGTGTGTCTGTGTGTGTGTGTCTGTGTGTCTGTGTGTGTGTGGACCAAGTCTACCCAACAGCAGAAGCAGCTATCTATCACTTTACAGTGAGTGTGTCCTAATCTAAGTATAGTGGATTCACTAACTATTTACCCCAAGCTGTGTTTCAGGAGTATTTTTAAGCCTTTATTTAACCAGGTCATTCTCATTGAGATTAAGAATCTCTTTTGCGAGAGAGAGACCTGGCCAAGACAGCAGCATTTAAAACATACCGTCAGGTCCGTAAATATTTGGACATCAACACAATGGATTTGAAATTAAACAATTGGTCCCTTAATTAAAAAAGACCAATCACTGTTCAGCTGATTTGGATGTAAATGATGTACATCAACGTTACAGAAGCTACAACATAAAACAAATACACAATAGAATAATATTATATCATAGAATCGTACAAAAGTCCAAGTTAGATATTCAGAAACACAGACGGCTCCCGGTTGACTCCGTTTTCAGGTTTCATTCATGTTTTTAATTCATCAAAAGTAATCAGATTCATCAAAAGTAATCGGATTCATCAAAAGTAATCAGATTCATCAAAAGTAACCAGATTCATCAAAAGTAATCAGATTCATTCAAAGTCATCAGATTCATCAAAATTAATCACATTCATCAAAAGTAATCAGATTCATCAAAAGTAATCGGATTCATCAAAAGTAATCAGATTCATCAAAAGTAACCAGATTCATCAAAAGTAACCAGATTCATCAAAAGTAACCAGATTCATTCAAAGTAATCAGATTCATCAAAAGTAACCAGATTCATTAAAAGTAATCAGATGAATCAAAGGTAATCAGATGTGTCACCCGCTAGCTGACTTGTAGGTATAGTAGATTAGAACTATTGACCCTGAGCTGTGGAAGCCCGGGTCAAACGGTCTGCCAGGCACGCTCACTATTTGACACCGGGTCGCCAGCACACAGTACACAATTTGAAGAAGCTCCTCCAGGAGGATAAATCAAAGCAATAAGAAGGGACAGCTTAAGTGTAATATGAAAGTAAGTGCTTGGCACAGAGCGGGGCCCATCTCGCCCCCACACCCACTGTGCACTCCGGCTGCAAAGTGTGACGCGCCACCCACACAAGACTGTATATGATTCTCTCATAATCAAACAATTCATATACTGGAATCTTTTTTCACACACACACACGCATACATACATACGTACGTACAGCCACCTACATCTGAAGAACACAATCTGGAATATATCACCGCAGGTGCCGATTAGTGACACGCCATAATACTGTACATACAGTACGCTGCTCTATAGGCCTATAGTATTTGTATAGGCTAAACACGATTTCTTTGAAAGCAAAGTATTTATTTTCACAACGGCCCCAATAGCTTGCTATGACTGGAACACAAACAAGAAAGGGTTTTGTAAATTGATATAAACTGACAATTAAGTGCTGTCAAAAACTGTATGTTAGCGCTCTACCTACCCGAACACACACACACACACACACACACACACACACACACACGCACACACGCACACACACACACACACACACACACACACACACACACACACACACACACACACACACACACACACACACACACACACACACGCACCCTGCACTGTACCCTAATATGCACATAAACTTATGCGCAAGACACTTTCTGTAAATAATTGACTATTTTATTTGATCTTATATTTTATTTTTATTTTTATCTTACTACTAGATACTAGCCTACTTATTGTTACCATTCCTGTATTCATTGTTGTTTCTTAATTGTGCACCGTTGAGTCTGAGCTCGAAACACAAAAATGGCATTATACCTGCAATGCTCCTGTATTGTTGTGTATTCGACAAATAAAGAACTTGAACTCTGACTACCTGAGGCCTACCTGAACTGACTACCTGAGGCCTACCTGAACTGACTACCTGGGGCCTACCTGAACTGACTACCTGGGGCCTACCTGAACTGACTACCTGAGGCCTACCTGAACTCTGACTACCCGGGGCCTACCTGAACTGACTACCAGAGGCCTACCTGAACTCTGACTACCTGGGGCCTACCTGAACTCTGACTACCTGAGACCTACCTGAACTGACTACCTGAGGCCTACCTGAACTGACTACCTGAGGCCTACCTGAACTCTGACTACCTGAGGCCTACCTGAACTCTGACTACCTGAGGCCTACCTGAACTCTGACTACCTGAGGCCTACCTGAACTGACTACCTGAGGCCTACCTGAACTGACTACCTGGGGCCTACCTGAACTGACTACCTGAGGCCTACCTGAACTCTGACTACCTGAGGCCTACCTGAGATCTGACTACCTGAGGCCTACCTGAACTCTGACTACCTGGGGCCTACCTGAACTCTGACTACCTGAGGCCTACCTGAACTGACTACCTGAGCTCCGTCGACCTGAGCTCTGACGACCTGCCATCATATAGGAGGTAAAGGGGTAACATGGGATAAAGGAAAGTAGGCCAGGTAAGACTCCGTATTGATTTACATAATGACATGTAATAATAATAAGCACAAAGCACAAATAAGTTAATAAACGACATATCTAATGGGGCAATTAAAGATACAATTTCACCATATTCTGAAATAAAGAATTTGGCTCACTACAGTATTTCCTCAAGAAAACCCCAGCGGAAATCTCAAGCAAACAATGGGTTTTAATTGGCTGGTATAATGTACACTTGGCTGGTATACTGTACACTAGGCTGGTATACTGTACACTATAGGCTGGTATAATGTACACTTGGCTGGTATACTGTACACTAGGCTGGTATACTGTACACTAGGCTGGTATACTGTACACTATAGGCTGGTATAATGTACACTTGGCTGGTATACTGTACACTAGGCTGGTATACTGTACACTAGGCTGGTATACTGTACACTAGGCTGGTATACTGTACACTAGGCTGGTATACTGTACACTTGGCTGGTATACTGTACACTAGGCTGGTATACTGTACACTATAGGCTGGTATAATGTACACTTGGCTGGTCTAATGTACACTTGGCTGGTATACTGTAGACTTAGTCACTGACTCAGTCATATAGCAGAGCAAAGCAGTAGCCTAATCTAATGATGATTACATGTTTTATGTGGCTATAGTATTTAATCATGCACAATAATCCTTTCTAGTGAAACGAGCACCAGATTATGTTTTTACAGTCTTGGCAGATAAATCTCAGCGAGGCAAACGTGCGGTGCCTCCTGTGTGGTGATGTGTGGTGCTTACCGGATATATACTGGAGGGACGGGTGTGAGGAGGTATAGGAGTTGGCTTGGCATCGATTAAAGGGACAGTTCACCCCAAAGAAACCCCAATAATAATACAAATAAAAACATATCCTTCCCCTGACCTGGAGTGCTATCTATCTATCCAGTATCCAGATCATTTCAGTGTGATTTGCGTAATTTTGGCGATGTCTGTTGTTGTCACTCCAGTACAACGGAGGTGAATGGCGCTCGGTTTGTGGCACTCAAAGAGTCTCTTTCCAGATATCATGACACATTCACTCAAGATAATCCACAGACCTTGAGTTTTTCAAATGTATTTCTTGGGCCACTTTGGACTCCACAAATCTGCGGGCCATTCCCCTCTGTTGTGTATTGACAGACATCTCTTTGATTGATTGAAAACGTTATTAACAGATTGCAGAATTGGTACAATACAGTACGGCTCAATACACACAATTGTTAAGGGGATGCAGACCAGAGAAAGACTTTCGTCTTGTTTACATCAGGGTCCCCCATTTTCAATTCATCATAACATATGACACACATGACATACAGATAGACAGTACTGCTACATCTATACAATTATGACATACCAGATTTACAAATACAGTACTGTTTGTGATACAAAAAGAGTCTAAAAAAGAGAGTATACATTTGACGTAGAAACTGTACATTGGAGGAGGTTGGGTAGGTGGGGTGAGGGGGGGTTGGGTAGGTGGGGGGGGGGGGGGAACTGTTCAACTGTACAAGCAAAACTGTACATTGGAATATCGACAAAACCATACTTGGTTCCAAGAGGAGGGTCTCGTGTATTATTGGGTTAGGAGGACATTTACTCTACAGACAGATATCTCCAAAACATAGGGAAATCACACCGAAACTATCTGGATGGATAGATAGCACTCTGGGTAAAGGTGGAAATATATATGTGTGAACTGCAAGCTTCTAAATATTAACAGCTATTGTTATTTCAGCCATAATAAAGGAACTTTCCCGACCGATGCGTCAGGTATGGACAGAGGAGAGCACACACACTGAGCACTGCAGCAGGCAGACTACCAAGGCACCCCGGTATAGGCTGCCTGCCACTGGGGAGGAGGGGTCTGAAGGATCCCGTTGCCTCTTTGTGTTTGATGCGCACAGTCAGTCAGTGGCTCCCACTGGCCGGGCGAGGTCACCATATTTCAAAAGACCTCCCAGGGTTTGCAATGACCGGCGGGAGGCCATACAGAACACACATTATGGGGGTCTGACTGGGGGTCCCTCGTGTGTCCCGCAAAGGTCGTTGGGGTAGTTGACACCGAAAATACAATTTGGGAGGATGGGTGGTCACGGTGGTGGATGTTATATCACCACCGAACAGCCTTGCCAATTATTTGCAATGTACAAATGCTGGCCAAAAACGCAACCGTGCGTAATAGCGCGTTATCCGGCAGGGTGTGCGAAACCTTAATGCAGCTATAGTGGCAAGATTTGATTAGGTGACTAAATAAAAAATCAATAGAGAGTACATCCACCAGGATCAAATGCTAAATGCAGACAAAATAAATCGAAAGGGTTCGGGCAAGAAGCATTGTGAATAAGTAAAGTGGACCTAATTAGCTAGACCCGTATATATATGACGGGTTGAAATGGTAAAATACAGTTATGTTTGGACAACAATGGGCATCCCTCCCGTTCAGAGCGCACGTCTTGGGTCAATTGCCAAATTACCAAACCACCACCGCGCACCCAAGCCAAGGGTGATATAGGCTGGGTAGTACAATGGAAATGGACTAACCTTCAAAAACATTGTTAGGGTTGTAGTTTGGGGACCAACGTTGAGATGGGGTCTGACTCCACAACCACTGAGCCAGCCTGTCCCACGATACGCTATGCGATCCCCCCAAAAGAATACCCCCCAAACCTACCTTGTAATCTCGAAACTGCACCCTTTCCGAAGGAGCAAGGCTCTCTTTCGCATGATGCCCGCTTTATCCCGGTCCCTGCCCAGGTACACATTTATATCCGAATTCATGGGTTCTGTTCTGGGCGTGCAGGACTGCAGGTCCACTCGGTCCACAAACAACGGCTTTCTTCCCGAGCGGAGGACTGCGAGAGGCTGGAAGAAAGGCTCCTGACCAAAACAGAAAGAAAAAGCCCTGCACGCTTTGCCAAGTGTTCCACAGACTCTCCTCTCTGCCAGAAGAAGACAGTGTTCTAAAAACTTAAAAGTGCATCTTGTTATTGTTTGATATTTCCATATGCCGTCGGCAGAGGCTCTGCAGGGTAACGGTCCGCTGGCTCACTCACTCTCTCCCCGGCTCTAGTGCGCTGCACGGTTGGTGTCGATGCTACACACACACGCGCACGCACACGCACACATACACGTTCACATACACACACACCACTCCCCTCTCAACCGTTAGCAAGTGCTTGCCTTGTGCTTTACACCCGGTAATGTCGAGTCCATGCAACCGATAGAGAGAGAGGGAGGGAGAGGGGTGTGCGCGTGCGTGCGTGCGTGCTCAAGGGCAATTTGTGTGTAAAAAAGAAAAGAAAAAAAAAACAATAAAACAGGCATTTTTTAAATCATGTCTGGCAATTGCAGCATAAAATGTATGCCTCCCAAAGGACTGTGCATTAGTATTGTATGAATCTATAGACATGCTGGCCAACCTGAGGCAGAGGTCCTTCTTTATTAAAAAAAATAGCTTTAATTAATAAAGAAAGCATATGACAGACAGACAGGCCGCTGTGCTATTGAGGGCTGTGGGTGAACAGGTAGACTGTTTAAACATTATTAAACCCTGCTCAAACAACACTGAGCTGGTAACCTGCAGATGAGCTTCCGAAAAATTGGCTATTTATATGTGAATTGTATGACATCATGTAGTACTAAAAACTATTATAGTGTTGGTTTGCATAACTGCTGGTGTGTATAGTGTGGTTACTGAGTTGATCTGGGTCCTTTCAAAGGTGCAGGGGTGCGTTGCTGATTTCAAAGCTGGTTGCACAGTGTTTTAATGACGCCAGGTGCAGGTGCGCTCCCGGGCGCGTGCGCATAAATGTTCCCTCGCATATACGCACAGACTAAAGACAGTGCCTAATTGCCTCTGCGAATGGAATGTAACACATTTCATTCACAAGTTTCACGTGACTGTATCTGAGAACGTATTTGAACACACCTGACGAACTGCGCTATTGTTATGCAAAGTAGCCAGGTGGGTACTTAGCGAGTTGGCGCATCAGTCGAGTGCAGCGCATTCCACATGTGTGCACGCGCGTGCACATCCGTGCATGTGCGTGCGCATGCTTCTGCTCACATAATAATAATAATAATAATGGATTGGATTTATATAGCGCTCTTCATGACACCCCAGAGACCCCAGAGCGCTTACAGAGTCCATTATTCGTTCATACACAGACCTGACTCCTAGAACCCACCTCACCCCTGCACACTTTGACAACCTAGGATGGCTTAGAGTAGACAACAGAGTACAGCAACTTGCAATGGGCCTGGTCTACAAGATACACTACACGACCAAGGTACCCATGTACATGTCAAAATACTTCCCAAAGGTCAGTGAATACCACGATCACAACACCAGAGGGAGCTCCACAAATCATGTAAAACCCAGATTCGGCTCAAACAAGGGACTAAACACGTTTCGCAATTATGCCACAACAATGTGGAACGCCCTACCTAAAGCTGTAAAGGAATGTGAATCACTACCCACCTTCAAAAACACTCTCAAAGAACACCTACGGGAGACTGCAATTCAAAACTGGCCCCTACAAATGTCCTAACCCAGTTGTACAATAAAGACCAAGCATGGCTTTGTCAGTATTCCAATGTACAGCCCCACCCAACCCCACCCCACCTACCCAACCTCCTCCAATGTACAGTTTCCATGTCAAATGTATGTCAGTATTCCAATGTACAGTGCCCCCCCCCCCCCCCTACCCAACCCCCCCCCCCCCCCCCCCCCCACCTCCAATGTACAACCCCACCCCACCTACCCAACCTCCCCCAATGCACAGTTTCTATGTCAAATGTATATACTCTTCTTCTGGATTTTTTTTAGTATCACAAACAGTACTGTATTTGAAAATCTGGTATGTCATAAATGTATACATGTAGCAGTACTGTCTATCTGTATGTCATGTGTGTCATATGATGAATTGAAAATGGGGGACCCTGATGGAAACAAGATGAAAGTCTTTCTCAGGTCTGCATCCTCTTAACAATTGTATGTATTGAGCTGTACTGTACTGTACCCATTCTGCAATCTGTTAATAAACTTTTCAATCAATCAATCAATACCGGTGGTGGTAAACTACAATTGCAGCCACTCACGGAAGCGTGGCGAATAATCATCGCCTACGGCCCCTCCGACCACCACCAACATTCATTCACATGCATACACATTCATATGAGGCAAGTAGGTTAAGTGTCACATAGCCGGTTGCATGGCGTGCAACCCCGTCCCATGAGCAACGCACCCCTGCAAAGGTGCACAGAGTATCTAAACAGTCCCATGAAAGTGTTTTATATCTTCCTTTCCAACAGCTCTGCTGATTTAAATTAAGGTCAATCTAAACAAAAAAATTCGAATTGTCTAAAAGACGCTGAGGTAAGGGGGTGACTGACAGTGGCTCAGGACGGAGGCAGAGCGGTCGTCTGGTAATCAGATGGTTCCCGGTTAGATTCGGGCTCCTCCCGCCGGGCAGCGTGTCCAAGTGTCCTTGAGCAAGACACTTTATAGCCCCCTGCTCCCCCCGATGAGCAGGTTGGCACCTTGCGTGGTCGCCTCCGCCATCTGTGTGTGAATGTGTGAGGCATGAGTTGTTGTAAAGTGCTTTTGACAAATGTGCTATATAAATGCAGTCCATTCTAAAAGCAAACATATTCAGTGATAACCTTGCAGTCTCATACTCTGTAGCCTAAAGGAGAGATACTCATTAATGCAGTACCGGTGCCCTGACTTCTGATCTGTCTGCTTGAGCTTCCGCGGTCTCACTACATCTCTGTATGCGGCCTGGCTACAATTCATATCATTATAGAAAGAAAATATAAATCATGAGTGCCACCAGAGTTGTTTCTAGATTTATTTTGGGGCCCTATATGCAAAATCTTGTTTAGGCGCTATATTGCAGCCTCACTGTGGCACTTGTGTCTGACTGTCCAATCGTATATAACTTTCATCGAGTTCGTCGGTCTGTGTGAGTGGAATGATGTCTTTGAAGCTGATTTGCTCTCAAGATTCCGCTGATCCCATATATATTTTCTTCTTTTCCTTTCTAGTCAACAATGAATGCATTTGTCTTAATGTCAGCTTAAAATGTATAGGTGGTGCGGCCGGGTAGCGCAGCAGACTAAGCGTCTGTCTACCACCGCAGAGACAGTGGGATCTAATCCAGCTGCGGTACCTCCGGCTTGGTCGGCCATCCATACTGACACAATTGGCAGTGTTAGCGGGTGGGAAAGCCGGTGGGGTGGGTCCTGGTCGTTGTAAACAGCGACTCCTACAGTTCGGTTGGGGCGCCTGCACAGCAAGGGAAGGATCTGGGGGAGGTAGTGTGACCTTCCACACGTTACACTCTCCCAGTGAGAGTCCGCGCTGCCAGGTGAAAAGAAGCGGTGGGCTGGCTGCACATGTGTCGGAGGAAGCATGTGATAGTCTCCGCCCTCCCAGACCGACGGTAGGGGGTAGAGTGCGCAACGACCAGGAAGGGGATTGGGAATTGGCATAACGACTAACATTGGGAGGGGAGAAAAACGGAAAAAGGAATACAAAAAATAATTTATAGGTGCCTGGTGGCTTCAGGGGACCTTGTGCAACCACATTGTCTGCATGTAGCAAAAAATAGCCCCATCCACCGCTGTTTCTATAAAAGCTGGAGTCATCCTAGGGATGGGAGGCTGGGTTGAATCTAGGGATGAGAGGCTGGGTTGAATCTATAGGATGAGAGGCTGGGTTGTTGAATCTATAGGATGGGAGGCTGGGAGGCTGGGTTGAATCTAGGGATGGGAGGCTGGGTTGAATCTAGGGATGAGAGGCTGGGTTGAATCTATAGGATGGGAGGCTGAGTTGAATCTAGGATGAGAGGCTGGGTTGAATCTATCTGTGGCATCGATTTTCAAATAGTTGTGAAATTATATTAAAAAAGAGAAACGATTAGAAGTAGAAAGCTTTATTGTCATTGCACCATACAGTACAACGAAATTAGTTTGTGCAGCACCTAAAAGAACGATACCTATACATACACACTCTACCACACGACACATCCATGATGTACCCATAGACACACTACCACCATACATACATTAGTTGTACCTACCCATACTCACTATCACACCTGGCACCACACATTCATGTACCCACACATACCCTCTGCTACATATGCACTTTTAAAAATGTTAAAAAAAAAAGCATTGCAAAACATCACAGTGGAAAAGAAATATTGCTCATCGGCGGAAAATATTGCACATTAGAGAATACCATTATTGCATTATTGCACGTGTCCCAACATCTGTCATATTGCACATACACATATATATTATAGTGAGGTACAGTAGATGTAGATGTGGTGGCAATAGGGGGGGGGGATTGTTCAGTTCAGTGATGGCTCTCGGGAAGAAGCTGTTCTGCAGCCTGGAGGTGGTGCTTTGAAGGCCCTGTATCGCCTCCCAGATGGCAACAGGGAGAAGAGGTGGTGAGAGGGGTGCGTTGGTTTCATCCTTCAGGATGCTGCTAGCTCTGCGGAGGCAGCGCGTTCTGAAGATGTCATCCAGTGTGGGCCAGTGTGGGCAGGGGGACACCGATGATGGTGTTTATGATGACTCTCTGGAGGGATTTTCTCCAGAGGGATTAGTTTAGGCAAATAACGTTTTGTCTTAAAAAAAATTGTGTTCCCCTTGTTTTTACCAGCACCTACTGTACACTAGTGTAGTGTATTGAGAGGGGAGCCTATTAACTGTTACACCGCTGAACGTCACGCTGGGTACAGTTCGGTTGCTAGCCAGGTAGCGTAACAGTCTGTTAACAGCTGGGAAGAATGATGAAAATAAATATTATTGTTATTATGATTATTTTATCATGATGATTATTATTATTATTATTATTAATAAGAATAGACCATACAAGAAAACAGTCTGGAGATGTTACATTGTAGCAAGGTTTTCTACGTTTGCCATGTTGTTTCACAAAGTTCACACATTTCAAGCATCAGTGGTGTAACGTTCAGAGTGGGGTGTGGGTGGGGTGTTGATTAGTATTGGAATAGTTCCCAGTGACTATCGAATAGTAATTGTGTGAGTTTTGCCCATCCCTATAGTTGAATCATAATTACAATGGACTCAGACTAGAAAAGAGGAAAAGAACAGAACTTAAAACTGCTTTTAGCTTAAATCTTCTTAATCACATCTTATAAACATAGAAAGGCAGGCCATCATCCCGCTATTGTTTTGTCCAGGGAATGTCTGTTGTCCGCTTGTGTAGAGAAGAGTTACTGTAACCTTTTTGAGCAATACCCCCCCCCCTTTCTCGTAAACGTACAAAGGCATATGGCTTGCAGACACACGCATAGCAAAAGTGCTCCACCTTCCCCGTCTGGTCCGGATGGTAGTCAGGTGTTTAGACGAAGGATTCTCTCAACATGACTCACAGCTGGAGTAAGAGAGTGATGGTTGGACAGACCAGATGTACGGTAAGTTGTGGTGCTCAGATCCGTTGGTTCCTGCTCTGGCTCTCAACCACAGGTTCCTATTCACTGTTTACATTTAGTCATTTATGTACTGGAATGTACTGCATTTATATAGCGCTTTCATCCAAAGCGCTTTGCAACCTATGCCTCACATTCACCCATTCGATGTACCATGCAAGGTGCTAACCTGCTCAAAGTGTATAAGCTATCTAGGTTGCCACCTAGACAGCAGTCTGAGCGGGGAATCCATGGCTCTCAAAACTATGAGCAAGGTGAAGGGCAGAACTAAATTTATGACCAGGAAAGCACATTTATTAGACCCTGAACTGAAAGTCTTCACATTCTGGCAAATTCTCTTGTTTCTTGTTGCTTCGACTATGCTATCTGTTCTTGGTATGGAGGTCTGACCAAAGTTTTAAATGATAAGTTACAGGTTTCCCAGAACAAACTCATCCGATTAACTCTAGGACTAGCCTCCAGAGCACATGTGGGCAAACACCACTTCCAGTTGCTGGGCTGGCTCCCTCTGGAAGCCCAGGTCCGTTCAACTTCAGCTCAACATAGTTCACAACATTTATAATAATAGGGCGGCCCTCTTATCTTACAAATCATTTTCAGTGGAACAGGGACATGCATACCCATAACACCAGAGCCAGCATTGCTGACCTGCGTATTCCAAGGTTCAAAACTAATGCAAATGTTCTTTTAAATTCTGGGGAGCCACAAATTGGAATTTGCTACCTTCACAGCTAAAATGCATCAGTAGCCGACACAATTTTAAGAAAAAAGTAAAATCATGGCTCCTCGACAATGTCAAAAACTAGATTTGAAAATGCATGAAAATGGTGTCTGATGCATTGTTGCCTGTGGCTACGTTTGTACTGCATTTAAAATGTTCATGTCTATGTAGTTTGTCAAATTGTTATTTATGGTCATGTTTTGTATCGCTTGTCTGTCTGAGACCAAGGACCACAATGGAAATAAGTCTTGACTTTTTTGTGTAGCATCCTTGACGTTTTTCTGGAATATTGTATTTAAAAAAATGTCTAATCAAATCAAATTATTTATTTAGCGGACACTTTTATCCAAAGTGACTTACAAATTGTGTACAAGAAGTCAGCAGGGGGGGTACACTTATGGCGGCTAAGGGTAAGTGGTATTGCTTGTCAAAGTCAAAGTCAAAGATTTTTATTGCCATGTATAGACAAATCCACATTGGAATACGGGTACATGAGCAAACACTGTGTAAACAGTACAGGAAAAATATGTAAAAACACAGACAGTATAAAAAGGACAAATGCTAAAATTTATATTCGAACATCCCCTAAAAGTGCATATCATAGTTGAAACAGCGCTTCCACAAACCTGACTAATAAAACTAATAAAAACACAGAAACAAAATAGGATAAAATACAAAACTAGCAGCGTCGAACTTGAGTGCTTCACTCTGAGTGCAAAGTAGTATAGACATAGTACACAGTACATTTAGCAGAGTACATTTTACTCAAACTGAAACTCAGTTTGAGTAAAATGAACTCTGCGAAATTTACTGTGTAGCATAGTAGTTATGCGTGGGGGCGACAGTGGCTAGATAGGTAGAGCAGTTGGAGGAACAAATTGTAAAGCGCTTTGGATAAAAGCGCTATATAAATACAGCCATTTACCATTTAGGTAGTAGTATATGCATAATATCATAGTACATAGTAGATAGTAGTATAGACTATAGTACATAATAGTAAAAGACAGTCCGAAGGTTTGTCTTTTATTTGTTATCGAATAAAATTGTTTAAAATTCAGATATTGATTGAAAAAGTGTGTTTTTAGTCGATGGTGTAATGTTGCGTGCATGGGTTTCAGCTGTCTTGACCGTGACCGTTGTTCCACCACTGTGAAGCCAGGACAGAGAACAGCCTGCTTCATTTCCATGATGCCCCAGGAGCCCAGAGAGGAGTGGGCCTCAGGTCCGGTAGCCTGAAGACGCAGAGCGTAGGGGCCTTGAGGGTGTGTAGATCGAGACCATTGACCGGAGGTATAGGAAGGAGCCATTCCTCTTGTTGCATGAAATACCAGGTTAAAAACCTTGAAGTAGATTCGGGCGGCAATGGTAAGTCAGTGCAGTTCTCTGAGAAGTGGGGTGACATGGGCTGACTTTGGTAGGTTGGAGATCAGGTGAGCCACTGCATTCTGTATGAGTTCAAGTGCCTTGGTAGCACAAGCCGGTAAACCATGCATTGCATGCATTGATTGCAATAGTTAAGGCAAGACATGATTGCAGGAGGAGTTGGGTTTTGTCAGGAAGGGGCGGATCCTTCTCACGTTGCTCAGAAAGAATCTGCAGGTTCTGGTCATTGAGGCAATGTGAGCAGAGAATTCCCAGCCAGTCATCAATGACCACACCTAGGTTCTTGGTGGTCAGGGAAAGAGCCACAGCTATGTTCTCCATAGTGATTGAAGGGATGGTCAGTTGGAAGGATTCAGCAGGCAAGTGAAGTAGCTCGGTTTTGCTCAGGTTCAGTTTGAGGTGGTTGGTTGTCATCCAGGTGGAAATGTCGTACAGGCAGGCCGAGATCTATTCATAGACATGGGTATCTGGGGGAGGAAAGGAGAGGAAGAGGTGAGTGTCATCAGCATAGCAGTGGTATGAGAAGGCATGAGAAGTGATACATTTACCCAGAGATGTGGTGTAGAGAGAGAAGCGAAGGGGTCCAAGGACCGAGCTCTGGGGGACACCCGTCTGTAGGAGGCAGGGGTCCGATAGGGTGCCTCTCCATGATAGTTGATAGGAGAAGTCGTCGAGGTAGGATGACAGCCATGCCAGCGCAGATCCTAGAACACCCATTCCTGCAAGGCATGCAAGGAGGATGTGATGATTGTGATGGTTTACTGTGTCGAAGGCTGGTTGGATACAGCACATACTGTACAAGTGATTTAGAGAGAAAAGAGACAAGAGAGACAGGGCGATAGTTGATGAGAAATGAAAGATATTTCAGTTTCAGCCCTTGGAGTGGGTGGGGGTTGGGAGAAGCAACTGCAGATATTTTCTACCTTTTCCCAAAGAAGGTGGCAGAGTAATTTGCAGAGAGAGAGAGAGAGAGAGAGAGAGAGAGAGAGAGAGAGAGAGAGAGAGAGAGAGAGAGAGAGAGAGAGAGAGAGAGAGAGAAGGGAGGCAGTTTGAGTTGGAGTGGGTGGTTTGGGGTTTAGCATAAGAGTTAGTGAAAAGGATACATGGAGGGGAGTTACCGTGGTGTTAATTATGCTGGAATCACAGGAGAATATGTGGTCCAGGCAGCTGCAGGCCTTGTGCGTGGGAGGCATGACAGTGGGAGTCAGGTCGAAGGATTGTAGGAGAGAGACCACTGTGGCAGACTGGGAAGGGTCAGGTACAGTATAGGTTGAAGTCACCCATTAGCACCAGGGGGGTGCCGTCTTCTGGGAAGGAATTTAAAAGCATGTCCAGCTCGTCTGGAAAGTGTTCACGAGACCTGGAGGTAGAGAATAACAATGGTGAGATTGAATGGAGCGACTTAGAAGTTCTGTACAACAGGTCAGCAGGAAGGGTACAACTCTTTCAGCTGAGTAAGAATGTTCGTCAAACAGTGTTGGAACTTGGGCGCTACAGTCTTGAGTGCATAGTAGTAAAGACTAGACACAGATATGGCATGGTATTCAAGGGAGGAGAGGGCGAGATCAGGTATTGATATTATGCTTGTAGTCCAGGAGGGAGAAGTCAGAAGGCCGATCTTTGCTGTGTGCCTAGGCCGTTATGAAGTGTGCTTTCTTGACGACGGATTGGCAGTTTCATAAGCCCCTGCAAATGGCTGACAGGTATATTTGTGACCATGGACGGGTAGCAGAGGTTGGCAGGGTTGCTTCCGAATAAGGTGATATGGGTAGACGTAAGTAGTAAGAGGAAAGGTAAGGTGATGAAGATGAAGTGGGGAAAAAGAACAAGTACAGCCGAAAGAGTAAGTCATTGAATAAGTAAGGATCTACTCAGCTGCCTGTAGGGGGATCTGTCAGGTTAATAAGTAAGGATCTACTCAGCTGTCTGTAGGGGGATCTGTCAGGTTAATAAGTAAGGATCTACTAAGCTGTCTGTAGGGTGATCTCTCAGGTTAATAAGTAAAGATCTACTCAGCTGTCTGTAGGGTGATCTCTCAGGTTAATAAGTAAAGATCTACTTAGCTGTCTGTAGGGTGAACTCTCAGGTTAATAAGTAAATATCTACTTAGCTGTCTGTAGGGTGAACTCTCAGGTTAATAAGTAAAGATCTACTTAGCTGTCTGTAGGGTGAACTCTCAGGTTAATAAGTAAGGATCTACTCAGCTGTCTGTAGGGTGATCTCTCAGGTTAATAAGTAAAGATCTACTCAGCTGTCTGTAGGGTGATCTCTCAGGTTAATAAGTAAAGATCTACTTAGCTGTCTGTAGGGTGAACTCTCAGGTTAATAAGTAAGGATCTACTTAGCTGTCTGTAGGGGGATCTCTCCGTTTAATAAGTAAAAATCTAAGTTTAGCTGTCTGTAGGGTGACCTCTCAGGTTAATAAATAAGGATCTACTCAGCTGTCTGTAGGATGATCTCTCAGGTTAATAAGTTAGGATCTACTTAGCTGTCTGTAGGGTGATCTCTCAGGTTAATAAGTTAGGATCTACTCAGCTGTATAATATCTCTTACAGAATGACCTCCAGACCCTAATCAGTCAGTGTTTCCTACTATCCCTACTGTCTTGAACTTGAACTTCTCCGCTCACATCGCAGCGACAACCAGAACCTGCAGATTCCTCCTGAGCAACGTCAGAAGGATCCGCCCCTTCCTGATAAAAGAAGCCACCCAACTCCTCGTCCAATGAACAGTCATCTCCCGCCTCAACTACTGCAACGCACTGCTTGCTGGCCTTCCGGCCACTGCCACCAAGCCTCTTCAACTCATTCAGAACGCAGTGGCCCGCCTGATCTCAAACCTACCGAAGTCGGCCCATGTCACCCTACTTCTTAGGGACCTGCACTAGCTCCCCATTGCTGCATGAATCCGCTTCAAGGCCCTCGACCTGGCATATCATGCAGCGAAGGGAATGGCTCCAGCCTACCTCTGGTCAATGGTCTCTAACTACAATCCTCAAGACCCCTACGCTCTGCATCATCTGGCCGCCTCAGACAGGGGCGTATTTGACGCCGGGGACAGCGGAAAGTGTCCCCCCCACGTTTTACCGTCCAAAGAGCTGAGTCTGACTACCTGTTCTATTATTATGCAAAGAGCAGTAGATGGGGGTCGCATTCTTGCCCTGCAAGGGCCAAGTACCCACTCGCTAAAGTACTTGTCTTTGCATAATAATAGCTCGGGTCGTCAGCCTAGGTGTGTGTTAAAATACGTCAAACATATTGTTTACACTGTCTTTCTTCTATTATAACCCTCCCAAATCATATTCAGAAAGTATCACAGAGACTTCTATTGACCAAGGAATTAGTTATTATTTCGCGGTTTATTCACATAACGTTATATTGTTTACACTGTCTTTCTTCTATTATAACCCTCCCAAATCATATTCAGAAAGGCACACACACAACATATTCCAGTTAACGGTATATTTTTTTAATGATTCGTTATGGCGTAATCAATACTTCCATGCGTATAAATTGCGTTCGCAACCTCCGTGTTTTGGGGGTAGTCATCAGAAACCTCGGATCCGGGATTCGCTCCCATCCGTCGGGCAAGAACTGTGGGTTTTCAGCCTCTCTCTCTGGAGCTTAACGGAGTTTCTGGAGGAGTTTCTGGAGGAGCTTGTCGCGGCTCATGCGCATGCGCACGCTCAACCAATCAGAGAGGGGCTTCGCTCAACCAATCAGAGAGGGGTCTGCAGAAATAGAGTTCAACCAATCAGAGAGGGGTCTGCAGAAATGCGGCTACGGGCCCTAACCCCCCCCCATCGACGTCACTCGCCACGCCCCCAAATCTGTCCCCGGCACACATTGAGAGAGAGTTACGCCACTGGCCTCAGACCTACTCCTATCCGAGCTCCGGGAAGGTCATCAAAGAGAAGCCGCCTATTCCCAGTCCTTGCCCCACAATGGTGGAACGAATTTCCCACAACAGTTTGGACAGCCGAAACCCGTGCAATCTTTCACCGTCGACTAAAAACACACTTCTTACTAAGAACACACTTCTTCAATCAATATCTGAAATGAGAAATTTTTTTAATAATCTAACCTTAACTAACCTTACTGTCATGTCCTAATATACTAACCTACACTGTAGCACTCAACACTTTGATGAACATTGTTACTCAGCTGATAGAGTTGTACCCTTCCTGATGACTTGTTGTACAAAACATGTAAGTTGCTTTGGATAAAAGCGTCAGCTAAATGACAAAATGTAAATGTAAAATTTTTAATAAATAAGGATCTACTCAGCTGTCCATAGGGTCATCTCTCAGGTCAGGTCTTAATTTGATACTGAGGAGACGTCGCTAATGCAGCATCACTTATATCCCTATATATCTCTAATCACTAATGCAGCATCACTTATATCCCTATATATCTCTAATCACTAATGCAGCATCACTTATATATCCCTATATATCTCTAATCACTAATGCAGCATCACTTATATATCCCTATATATCTCTAATCACTAATGCAGCATCACTTATATCCACAGCTCTAATCACACTAATGCAGCATCACTTATATATCCCTATATATCTCTAATCACTAATGCAGCATCACTTATACCCCTATATATCTCTAATCACTAATGCAGCATCACTTATACCCCTATATATCTCTAATCACTAATGCAGCATCACTTATATCCACAGCTCTAATCACGAATGCAGCATCACTTATATATCCCTATATATCTTTAATCACTAATGCAGCATCACTTATATATCCCTATATATCTCTAATCACTAATGCAGCATCACTTATATCCACAGCTCTAATCACTAATGCAGCATCACTTATATCCCTATATATCTCTAATCACTAATGCAGCATCACTTATATCCCTATATATCTCTAATCACTAATGCAGCATCACTTATATATCCCTATATATCTCTAATCACTAATGCAGCATCACTTATACCCCTATATATCTCTAATCACTAATGCAGCATCACTTATATCCACAGCTCTAATCACTAATGCAGCATCACTTATATCCCTATATATCTCTAATCACTAATGCAGCATCACTTATATCCCTATATATCTCTAATCACTAATGCAGCATCACTTCTATATCCCTATATATCTCTAATCACTAATGCTAGACACCTGTGGTTATAACTGCTGGCATTTGGGGGAGGGGCTGAAAGACCAATCAAGGCCAGCAATCAAATACTACTATACCACTCAATTTCCATATACCGTAAACAGAACGATAATGCAATAAATATTACTCACGCTTTAGCTGCCAGTAGGATGTGACCTCTGTGGCCAGTTTATACACAACCACATCACCGCATCTCTATCTTATCCTCACGTAGCTATAGTGACGGTGGAAGATAGGCTGCACTGTGTCAACGTTGAAATTACACTTTACGCTAGATTTCCCAGGGTTTGAGGTTGATTCCAGGAACTGTGTGTGTAGTGAGCCCACTGGGAGCAGGTTGTATTAGAGAAGAGACAGATAGCCTTGGTGTGTGGTGGTGGTGGCTCACTGCTCTCACAGAGCCACAGTCGAGTGGATCAAAGATGCTCGATAGAATCTCAGTAGAATTCAAGAGAGACTCCCACAACACACACTTATTGTAGCGTGACAGTGTGAGTACATTGCACTGTATACGTTAAGCTTGTTGTCTGTAAGGTCACTGTTTGCTGGAAGAATTAGTTGTCTGCAGGGCTGTACGCTAAGCTGTTTCACTAGGGGCACAAGTGCCCCTAAATGAAAAATTTAGGGGCACAGAATCTTTTTTTAGGGGCACTTTTTTTAAATAACTATTTTACCATTATAGTGCAAAAAAATATGTTCCTCCTGCCTGATTACTGTGGTCCTTTTATTTAACATTTAACATTTAACATTGCTTTTGTTTTCAGGTTTGTATCTTTTATAATGAACCAACTGAAGTATTACCACAGCTGCAAACATTTCTTCTTTAATTGATAACAGTGTATTAACAGTGTTCATTAGGGATGGGTTAGGATCGTTAGGATTTTATCGATACTACTACTCTTATCGATTCGATACTGCTTAACGGTTCGGTACTTTATCGATACTCTTATGGGTTATTTTTGATTATTTTGCAAGCAATTTTTTTTTATTAAGAACATAATCGACATTGCTTTATTATTCTTTTATATAACTATATTACTGCACATGGCTACTTTTTGAGCAATTAATACAAGCAGTCAGATAAATTAACTATTTTGGGACTTTCTATTTTATTTAGAAAGTTCTTAAATCAGATAGTCCCACCCAATACCCAGCTGTTAAAAACGGTTCAATACTCCATTTTATTAGTAGAGATACTTTTAGAACAATAGCCTGATGATATATTTTCCATGAGTTGAGTGGATGCATGACCGGAGCAGTGTGTGTGTGTGTGTGTGTGTGTGTGTGTGTGTGTGTGTGTGTGTGTGTGTGTGTGTGTGTGTGTGTGTGTGTGTGTGTGTGTGTGTGTGTGTGTGTGTGTGTGTGTGTGTGTGTGTGTGTTGAATTGAATTGAATTGAATTGAAAACCTTTATTTATCCCAGAGGGGAGATTAAGATGTCCTTTACAGCATAAACAGCGTAACAGCAATTTAAAAACAGCAATTAAAAAACAGTTTATACATAACATACATAACATACACTTATTAGTATTTGTTAAAAACAAGATGGACAAGTACACAGGGATAAAAATTGCTAAAATAGGACCAAAAAGAGCTTAAAAAAGTGGTGAAAAAGAAACAAGTCCAATCATGAATGCGCGAGTGTGTAACTAACAGCCCCACTCCTCGGGCAGACGGAGAGAGACCGAGGGAGGAGAGGTATAGAAAACGGCCAACAAGATTAGTTTGCAACGTTTAAATTCCTCGGAAAAAAGGAGTGAAATACGAATGAAAGGGTGCCCCCAAATATTTTTTTCTACTAGCACAGGCTATTTTTAGGGGCAATATGCTACTCCCTCGTATCACTGTACTGTACAGCCCTGGTCTGATAGCCAACTGAATATATACCACTGTCGGTTTGTCTTGTGAATGTGTCCTCTTGTACAATCCCAAGGGCTAAGTTCAGACATTTACGGGGGCCAGTTTCGAATTGCAGCCTCCCGTAGGTGCTCTTTGAGAGGGTTTCCTGCCAGATCTGGCACATTGCGTCAAAGTTCAAATTAATTGAACTTTGAACCCTCCCTCCGCCTTTCTAATGCGTGTGTAATGGCTTTACAATAGGTTGTAGTCACTGGGTCATTTCCAAAATGGAGACAAATTAGCTTGATTGATCAATTCACAATAGTCTACACATTACCTGATATATTAGCCAACTTGCATACATTTTAAAATGAGTGTTTTTTCCGTGTCAGTTTTGAGATGTAGTGTTTGTTTATTGTTATTTTCTTTTCATTTTGTGCTCCTACATTGCGCTATACAAAGCCGCGATAAGCAAAAAGTGCCTCTGCCGTGAAAATGTGAACCACCAACCTTCTCGTCGATGATGTCACGGAAGAGTCGAGTGTCCACATGGTGATGATGCGTTGTGTCCACAGAACTAGCATGATTACAGAGGCGTTGCCTATACTGAGTATTATGGTAATCCACTTAGGTACAGAATAAAATGACTGCCAAAACATAGTTACAGGAACAAGCATTGTTTCACGTGTGGAGACAGCGCAGTGCATGAGCTCCAGTAAGTTGGAATGTTCAACACAGCTATCATTGGAATGTTTTGGCGTGTTACGCACCAAACCTAAATTAATGCCTGTGCCAACATTATCAAACATTCTAAGGCAGCTGTTTTATGGTGCATCATGTCAAATGACCATTTATTCTTTCCCTCAGCTGTCATCTTCATGAACTCTGTGCCACAATGACAACCCCCCCCCCCCAATACCATATAAACTCTGACTTGTTGCCTATAGGGCCTACCCCAGGCTCTGTTACCCATACTGTATGAACTTTGAATTTTAAATTCTCAATTTATACCTACCTACTGCTTTCACTGTCTACAACTGCCATACACATGTAATCATAGTAATCATAACTATTTATTTACTTTATTACTGTATGAAGCACACTCTCAGGGGCTCATACAGAACCATGCATTTCACCGTAAAGTACATGTATTTTATGTATTTATAAATAATAAACAAACTTGAACTTGAACTATCTACCTCATATTATAGTCTACCCATATAACATTGTATGATAGCATGTACATTAGTGCTGTATATACCATATATATATATATTTATATTTACAGCATATATATATAATATATATCCATATGTGTCTGAATATACCTGCATACAATCCTTCTATATACAGTACCTACTTACAGTATACACCTGCATAATTATAACCCTGCATGATAGCATGTACAATAGTGCTGTACTGTATATATACCGTATATATTTATTCTATCCACATCTGTTTGCCCCCCCCCCCCCCCCCCTCCTCCACCTAAACACTCTCCAATAGCCTAGAAGGGCAACTCTCCACCCACCTCAAGCCCCACGTCAAGAGCCTGGGCGTAATTTTGGACACAGAGCTCAAATTCGACCGGCAGGTAAATGCCGTTGTAAAATCCAGCTTTTTCCAACTCCGCAACATCACAAAAATAAAACCAATCCTTTCACCCGTTGACCTGGAAAGAGTAATCCATGAGGGCGGCTACGTGGTGCAGTGAGCAAGGCGCTCACCACGAATACTGGAAGCTGGGCTCAAACAGATCATCTCCCTGTTAGAGCCCAGCGCTCCACATTGCTTTCAGTTTAGCTGGTCGTCCGCACGAATACACATTGGCAGTATTAGGGGGAGGGAAACGGGTGGGGAGCGGGCGTTGTGGACAGCGACTCCTACAGGTCGGTTGGTGCGCCTGCGCAGTAGAATCAGGAAGCAACGGGGGCGGGGCCCCTCCAAAGCCCAGACCCCCGACGCTGAAAGATCGAGCCGCGCAGGTGGAAAGATGCGACTGCTGTTACCTCGAGTATCGGAGGGGACTCGTGCTATGTATGACTTAGTCCACATTGCAGCCGGCTTGTGGGAGGCAAGAAACAGCGTTCAAAGACAGGGGAGGGTTGAATTGGACGATACAAAATTGGGATGGGAGAAAAAATAGAAAATGGGAGAAAAAGTGTATCAAAAAAAAAGAAAGAGTAATCCATGCATTCATCACATCACGCCTTGACTACTGCAATGCCCTCTACACCGGCATTAGTCAAGCAGCCATGTCCCGCCTTCAAATGGTACAGCACTCTGCAGCTAGGTTCCTTACCGGCACCAGAAAGAGAGAACACATTACACCAGTTCAAGCCTCCCTACACTGGCTCCCAGTCCCTTTTAGAATAGAATTCAAAATCCTCCTCCTGGCCTTTAAGGCACTATCGGGTGCAGCATCACTGTACACCACAGAGCTCATAACCCCCTACTCAGCACCCAGGTCACTAAGATCCACTAAGTCGTACTAATCTATATATTTTATACCCAGTTTAAATGGTAAATGGTACATTTATATATAGTGCTTTTATCCAAAGCGCTTTACAATTTTGTTCCTCACATTCACTCATTCACTCACACATTCACTCACACATTCACACACCGATGGTGGGGGCGACCATGCAAGGTGTCAACATGCTCATCGGGAGCAGTTAGGCATTAAGTGTCTTGCTCAAAGACACGTTGACACACTGCCCGGGAGGAGCGGGAATCGAACCGGGAACCTTCCGACTACCAGATAACCGCTCTACCCCCTGAGCCACTGTCTCCCCGGTTTAATTTCCTTTACATTGTATATCACTATTGAACTTTACTGTGTTAACTCTGGTGCCAAACTTCTTTTCGTCGTACTGTACTCGTGCTGTATAACGACAATAAATCTAGTCTAATCTAATCTAATGTTGACTTGAATGGGAACGGTCATCCTGCTGACTCAAAGCTCTGCGGCTCTCTCCCGTTTGCCCCGGCTGGCCGAGGAGGAAGGAGGACACGCGGAGAACAAGGTCATGTTTAAGTGAGCCGTCATCGACCTCCATTAGAGCTAAATGAGAATAGATGAGAGTGGTGTAAATTCCAATATGTTTGGAGCGAGGCAGCGTTGGCTTTGCGTGGGCTCGGAGTCAGACACATTATCCATTTGCCACTAATGGCAATACTTACTCAAAGGCTATTTGGATGCAGTGGGTGGTATTGCTCAAATGACTGACCTCGTTCAGTAGCAGGGTGTCATCTGCGTGGGTGTGTTTGCGGATCGTTAATATAAAGGGCTTACAAATCATTTACAGAAAAAAAAAAACACTAAATGTGAAATCAGAATGCAATTACGTAATGGCTTTGGTTCGGGTGCATGTGTCCTTCAATGTGTATTCTGACTATATTGTGCTGCTGGACAAAAGATTGTACACATGGTATTTGCTTGATCACCATAGTAACCAACATATTATTCAAACAAAACATTCAAATCCTTTATTGCCTATATTCATTGTAACTTATAATATAACCGATACTGCACCTTTGTTTACACAGTTTATTTTTCTCATATTTTTAATAATAATAATAATAGATCAAATTTATATAGCGCCTTTCATAGAACCCAAGGTCGCTTCACAATCAGGACAAAAAATAGGGCTAGGGAAGTAGGGGAAAAAGGGGGATGAGGGCAGATAAGGGATAATGGACCTAATCTAATCTAAACTAACTGATGGGGAAAGCCTTGGTGAAGAGGTGTGTTTTAAGAGCAGTTTTGAAGGTGTCCAGGGTTGGGGCATTGCAGATTTCGGGGGGGGGGGAGAGAGTTCCAGAGGGTAGGGGACACCACGCTGAAGGCTCTGTCCCCGAAAGTCCGTAACCTGGTGCGAGGGATGGAGAGGAGACCTAGATCAGAGGATCGTAGGTTCCGGGATGGAGTGTGCTGGTGGAGGAGATCAGACAGGTATCGGGGGGCGAGGGCATGGAGGGACTTGTAGGTGAGGAGCAGGAGTTTGAAAGTGATGCGGAACTTGACTGGGAGCCAGTGGAGGTGGATGAGGGTGGGGGTGATGTGCTGCCAGGGCTTGGTGTGAGTGAGAACCCTGGCAGCTGAGTTCTGAACATACTGGAACCTGTCCAGGGCTTTGCTGGGTACCCCCCGAACAGGGCTCCATTACAGTAGTCCAACCGGGAGGTGATAAATGAGTGGATCAGGGTCTCAGCCACAGAATCTGAGAGTGAGGGTCGGAGACGGGAGATGTTTTTGAGGTGGTAGAAGGCAGACTTGGTGACGGATTTGATGTGTGAGTGAAATGAAAGTGTGGAGTCAAGGGTGACGCCCAGGTTACGGACTTCGAGAGACGGGGAGATGGAACAGCCGTCAACGTGGAGGAGGAGATCTCCAACCTTCCGGAGCAGTGCTTTGGGAGCTATGTCTTTTTTCTGTTCAGTTTGAGTAATTTGGTTGACATCCAGGTTTTTATGGCATGGAGGCAGTTGACTAAGGACTGTGGGGGGAGCTGGGAGGATGGTGAGGTGCTGAGATAGAGCTGAGTATCATCAGCATAGGAGTGAAAGTTGAGTCCGTAGTGACGTATAATCGGACCGAGGGGGAGCATGTAAATGGTGAATAGTAGGGGACCCAGCACGGAGCCTTGGGGGACACTGTGGTTGACTGGGGCCGGGGGGGAGGATGAGCCGCTGACGCTGACAAACTGAGATCTATTTGCGAGATATGAATGAAACCAAGACAGAGCTGTACCGGTGATGCCAAGGTTGTCGGAGAGGCATTTGAGGAGGAGTTCATTAGGAGGAGGAGGAGTTCATTATATTAAGAGTAAGATTAAGATTAAACTGGACTTTGAAGAAGTATTTTATTCATTGCACACATTGACAATGTCATCATGCAGTGACACAAATGCGATGGGCGCCACACACAATGATACACACACCAGTGGCGGCTCGCCACTAGGGGCGCTCGGGCGCCGACCCCCCTGCTTAACCCTGGTTAAAAGAGAGATGAACAAGAAATATTTTTTTTTGTTTTTTGTTTTATAGCCCTATAAATAATATAAACATGTTTAAAATTAATAATATTTACTCATTTTAAGTATGTTTGTGTTTCCAATGCACAATATAACGTTAATAATATCAAATATAAATAATCGTTTTCCTGAACAGGAAGTGACTCACGTTCCGTTACCGTAGCCGCATTTCTCCTAGCCTTATTTCTCTCGTCTCGGGCTAGACGCAATAGTGCTCTGAGTGCGCGTGCACGCCGTGCACTGTTTCATCGCTGTATCCGTCGCAGCCAATCAGTGCGTAACGCGCTGTGCGTTGAAATATGATGTTTATGATGGAAGCCGGGCGCGATTTGAAGCGGTCTAAGCCAGCAGCCTTAGCAGCGTCATAATTTCCGTAGCCGCATTTCGCGGAGACGCTCTCTGATTGGCCGACGTCAGTTTTTTTTTCGTAGCCGCATTTCGCGGAGACGCTCTCTGATTGGCCGACGTCAGTTTCTGTTGTAGCTGACTTGTGTTGTTGTGATGCAGCTATTTGTCTTAGAGCGTGACGGCAAGTTCTTTCGACAGTTAAGCTTAGGCACTCTTTCAAAGTTGGTTAAGGTTAGAGTTTGTCTTAGAGCATGGCGATAGAACGCCAGGTAGTTTGCAGTCTGTTCGACGCGGAAATGGGCAAAGAAATCATCACAGTACTTGTGTTGTGTGGTGCTAACACTTGGCTAACAAGAAGCTATAATATGGCGGATGCAGTCTGGACAGTGGTCTGGTCTGGATATACATCAACAGTCTGGGACTGTGGGACAGTGGATTATACACTTTATCAAGCCCTCCTGCCCTGGACGTTTAAACTAAACAGTGAGTCTCTCTCTCTCGCTCTCTCTCTCTCGCTCTCACTCTCTCATCGCTGTGTTCCTGTGTCTCCGAGAAATGCGGCTACGGAAAGTATTGACCGGTGCTTGCTGAGATGATAATAGTGCTTCAAAACACGCTGCTGTGTTGTGAACTATAACATTCATTTCGCTGCTGCTGATGCATAATGTATGAATGAATGAATGGTGAGTTGTTTAAAATGACAACATATACATGTGTTAATTATTATTTTTTTTTTTTTTTTTTTTTTTTTATCCACTTTTTCTCCCATTTTTCTATATTTTCTCCCATCCCAATTTCGTATCATCCAATTCAACCCTCCCCTGTCACGAACGCTGTTTCTTGCCTCCCACAAGCCGGCTGCAATGTGGACTAAGTCATACATAGCACAAGTCCCCTCCGGTACTTGAGGTAACAGCAGTCGCATCTTTTCACCTGCGCAGCTCGATCTCTCAGTGTCGAGGAGTAACGCGTGGGAGGCTCACGCTGCCCCCGACACTTCCTGATTCTACTGCGCAGGCGCACCAACCGACTTGTAGGAGTCGCTTGTTCACAACGTTCGATCCCCACCCTTCAGTTTTCCCTCCCCGTAATACGACCAATGTGTATTACTGCGGACGACCAGCTAAACTGAAAACAATGTGGAGAGCTGGATTCGAACACGCGAATCCTAGCGTCTCCACACTGGTGGCGAGTGCCTTGCCCACTACACCACCTAGCCGCCCACATGTGTTAATTATTTTATTGGATTGATCCGAGAGACAGAGAGAGAGATTGCTCCAGAGCATTTATTAACGTTACATTTTCAACTCGACCTAACATGAACCCCCTGGCTGCGACCACCCAACAGTAGATAGTACGGGCCGCCACTGACACACACATGCAATTTTAGTTTTGGGTCGCAGATGAAATGTTCCTCTCTGTGTTTGACCCATCCCGTCATCCTTCCCCCCCAAGGGCAGTCGGGAGCAGACACGTTCTGCGGCGTGGGGCCCTGAGACCCAGAGACCAATCCAAGTGCTCCTGTCAATCTTCGTCAGGGATGCGACAGCGTTAGCGATCTGTTCTGCATGTTTTTCCATTGGGTTTATCTTATCGGGAGGGGAAACCCTTGCGAGCACGGGGAGAGAACATGAAAACTCCACACAGAAAGGCCCGGGAGAGATACCCCATTTGGGTACCTGGCAACGCAGCAACCTGGTCCCCAAGCGGGAATCGAACCCTGGACCTTCTAGCTGTAGTGTTAACCTAACAGTGTTAACCACTACACCACCGTGCCACGCTGTATCGTTTGCACTGTTTATCTTTTCTCATGTGTTTATATTCAGAGTTAATTATATTGTTTACACTGTTTATCTTTTCTCATATCTTTAAATTTTTTTATCTACTTTTTCTCCCATTTTCTATTTTTCTCCCATCCCAATTTCGTATCGTCCAATTCTACCCTCCCCTGTCTCGAACGCTGTTTCTTGCCTCCCACAAGCCGGCTGCAATGTGAACGAAGCCTTACATCACGTGTCCCCTCCGGTACTCGAGGAAGCAGCAGTCGCATCTTTTCACCTGCACAGCGCGATCTCTCAGCGTCGGGGGTCTGCGTTTGGAGGGCACGCCGCCCCCGTCGCTTCCTGATTCTGCTGCGCAGGCGCACCAACCGACCTGTAGGAGTCGCTGTCCACAACGTCCGATCCCCACCAATCAGCTTCCCACCCCCTAATACTGCCAATTGTATTAGTATGAACGACCAGCCAAGCTGATAGCAATGCGGAGAGCTGGGCTCGAACCCAGCGTCTCCTGCATTGGTGGTGAGCGCCTTGCCCACTGCACCACCTAGCCACCCCCCTCATATCTTTATATTCAGATAAAACTCTATTGCCTATATTTTTTATTTTTTTTTGATCCACTTTTTCTCCCATTTTCTATATTTTCTCCCATCCCAATTTTCGTATCATCCAATTCAACCCTCCCCTGTCACGAACGCTGTTTCTTGCCTCCCACAAGCCGGCTGCAATGTGGACTAAGTCATACATAGCACAAGTCCCCTCCGGTACTTGAGGTAACAGCAGTTGCATCTTTTCACCTGCGCAGCTCGATCTCTCAGTGGCGAGGAGTAACGCGTGGGAGGCTCACGCTGCCCCCGACACTTCCTGATTCTACTGCGCAGGCGCACCAACCGACCTGTAGGAGTCGCTGTCCACAACGCCCGATCCCCACCCATCAGTTTCCCACACCCTAATACGGCCAATGTGTATTAGTATGAACGACCAGCTAAACTGAAAGCAATGTGGAGCGCTGGGCTCGAACAGGCGAGCCCAGCGTCTCCGTCATTCGTGGCGAGCGCCTTGCCCACTACGCCACGTAGCCGCCCCTCTATTGCCTATATTTATGTCTTCCTATACTATTACCCTGCACATATCTGTACCTCCCCTCACCATGCTCCTATATGATGCCCGAATGACCCCCAAGGGGATCAATAAAGAAACATCTTATCTTATTAAATCGTTGGCAGT
>NC_140175.1:21640899-21650899 GCF_963971535.1 Notolepis coatsorum
GGGCTTACAAATCATTTACAGAAAAAAAAAACACTAAATGTGAAATCAGAATGCAATTACGTAATGGCTTTGGTTCGGGTGCATGTGTCCTTCAATGTGTATTCTGACTATATTGTGCTGCTGGACAAAACATTGTACACATGGTATTTGCTTGATCACCATAGTAACCAACATATTATTCAAACAAAACATTCAAATCCTTTATTGCCTATATTCATTGTAACTTATAATATAACTGATACTGCACCTTTGTTTACACAGTTTATTTTTCTCATATTTTTATAATAATAATAATAATAATAATAATAATAATAATAATAATAATAATAATAATA
Source organism: Notolepis coatsorum (assembly GCF_963971535.1). Classification (NCBI taxonomy): domain Eukaryota; kingdom Metazoa; phylum Chordata; class Actinopteri; order Aulopiformes; family Paralepididae; genus Notolepis; species Notolepis coatsorum. The sequence continues at coordinate 21,641,235 of NC_140175.1, forward strand.
ATAATAATAATAAATCAAATTTATATAGCGCCTTTCATAGAACCCAAGGTCGCTTCACAATCAGGACAAAAAAGGGGGATGAGGGCAGGTAAGGGATAATGGACCTAATCGAATCTAAACTAACTGATGGGGAAAAGCCTTGGTGAAGAGGTGTGTTTTAAGAGCAGTTTTGAAGGTGTCCAGGGTTGGGGCATTGCGGATTTCGGGGGGGGGGGGGGGGGGGGGGGGGGGGGGAGAGTTCCAGAGGGTAGGGGACACCACGCTGAAGGCTTTGTCCCCGAAAGTCCGTAACCTGGTGCGAGGGATGGAGAGGAGACCTAGATCAGAGGATTGTAGGTTCCAGGATGGAGTGTGCTGGTGGAGGAGATCAGACAGGTATCGGGGGCCGAGGGCATGGAGGGACTTGTAGGTGAGGAGCAGGAGTTTGAAAGTGATGACCCTGGACCTTCTAGCTGTAGTGTTAACCTAACAGTGTTAACCACTACACCACCGTGCCACGCTGTATCGTTTGCACTGTTTATCTTTTCTCATGTGTTTATATTCAGAGTTAATTATATCGTTTACACCGTTTATCTTTTCTCATATCTTTATATATATTTTTTTGATCTACTTTTTCTCCCATTTTCTATTTTTCTCCCATCCCCAATTTCGTATCGTCCAATTCTACCCTCCCCTGTCTCGAACGCTGTTAGGCCACGCCTCCCACAAGCCGGCTGCAATGTGAACGAAGCCTTACATCACGTGTCCCCTCCGGTACACGAGGAAGCAGCCGTCGCATCTTTTCACCTGCACAGCGCGATCTCTCAGTGGCGAGGGTCTGCGTGGGAGGGACACGCCGCCCCCGTCGCTTCCTGATTCTGCTGCGCAGGTGCACCAACCGACCTGTAGGAGTCGCTGTCCACAACGTCCGATCCCCACCCACCAGCTTCCCACCCCCTAATACTGCCAATTGTATTAGTATGAACGACCAGCCAAGCTGATAGCAATGCGGAGAGCTGGGCTCGAACCCAGCGTCTCCTGCATTGGTGGTGAGCGCCTTGCCCACTGCACCACCTAGCCACCCCCCTCATATCTTTATATTCAGATACAACTCTATTGCCTATATTTATGTCTTCCTACTATTACCCTGCACATATCTGTACCTCCCCTCCCCCATGCTCCTATATGATGCCCGAATGACCCCCAAGGGGATCAATAAAGAAACGTCTTATCTTATTAAATCGTTGGCAGTACAGCTCAGTCGCTATGTGTCGTTATTCACTATCATTATTACACACAGTGACAGGCAGTGCGGCGCATCACGCTGTGGCTCGTCCTTTACACCGACTGCTGCTCCACGGTCAGACACAGAGATGACCTCTAGATTTGCCTTGTAAGGTCGTCCCATCTGGACAGATGCGGACGGGCAGTAATTATGTTGTACAGCTGCCGTTAGCCAGAACGTGTCAGGGTGGGCTGCTAATGAGGGGAGGGGGTGGAAACAATAATAAGGATGTCCGATATTATCGGCCTACTGATATTATCTGCCGATATTGGCATTAAAATGTGATATCGGAAAATATCGGTATCGGTTTTCAAAAAATATATATATATATATATATATTTCTTTTTACATTTTTTTGTATTTTTTTGTATTTTTTTTGTATTATTATTTAAACAAAGACATAAACAAATTTTTTTTTTTACATTTCTATAACCTTTATTTACCCAGGCAAGCAAGTAAGAACAAATTCTGATTTTATTTATTGTCAAAAGTATGCATAATGTGGCGTTAATTCCACAACAAGAGATATGTAATGTTAATTACCTGAAATTATTCCGTTTTTTGGGGGGGGGGAACCCTGCATATATCGATATCGGTTGATATCGGTTGATATCGGTATCGGAAATTAAGAGTTGGACAATATCGGTATATCGGTAAAAAAGCCAATATCGAGCATCCCTAATTATTAATTCAATTTGTACCGCACTTTATATTTGTGAAAATCTCAAAGTACAGGAGATAAAGATAAAAAGTAAAATGAATAAAACAATTAAAATGAATGAAACAACCAATGAAATGGAAGAACATAAAAAATAAAATAAAATAAAATTAAAATTAAAATGAATAGAAGTAAAAAGAAAAGTAAAAGAAAAATTCAGGCAAAAGCCTTGTTAAAAAGAAATGTTTTTAGGCCCCTTTTAATAAAAGCCTCGACGGACTGTGGGTGCTCTCAGGTGGATGGGGAGAGCGTTCCACAGTCTGGGTGCGGCAGAGCAGAAGGCTGGATCCGGATCGCCCATGGTCAGAGTCACAGTGGTGGCATGTAGAGGGGAGAGGCAGAAGGAGGGAGGGAGGGAGGAGAGGGAGGAGAGGGAGGAGGAGGGAGGAGAGGGAATCTCCCCTCTCGCATAAAGCTGTGAAGGAGGGGTGCCATTGTGATGGAAGAGAGAAGTGAAGTGTGATGAGAGACGGGAGGGGCTGTCGCGGGGGCGGGTGGGGGCTGGGGGTAGAGCTTTGCATGGTGGGTCGGCTAAGCGGAAAAAGTGATGGATGTGTGCGGCAGCTGTATATGGTTCATGAGCAAACCATTTGACACCTGATTGGTTCACCCTTCAGGGTTCTGATGCAGCAGGCTGGAACTTCTGTGCTGTTTAGATGGAAGAGAGGTATTTAGTGGGAGATATATAGATAGATAGATAGATAGATAGATAGATAGATAGATAGATAGATAGATAGATAGATAGATAGATAGATAGATAGATAGATAGATAGATAGATAGATAGATAGATAGATAGATAGATAGATAGATAGATAGATAGATAGATAGATAGATAGATAGATAGAGAGAGAGAGAGCGAGAGAGAGAGAGATAGATAGATAGATAGATAGATAGATAGATAGATAGATAGATAGATAGATAGATAGATAGATAGATAGATAGATAGATAGATAGATAGATAGATAGATAGATAGATAGATAGATAGATAGATAGATAGATAGATAGATAGATAGATAGATAGATAGATAGATACATACATACATACATACATACATACATACATACATACATACATACATACATACATACATACATACATACATACATACATACATACATACATACATACATACATACATACATACATGCATACACATAAATACATACATACATACATACATACATACATACATACATACATACATACATACATACATACATACATACATACATACATACATACATACATACATGCATACACATACATACATACATACATACATACATACATACATACATACATACATACATACATACATACATACATACATACATACATACATACATACATACATACATACATACATACATACATACATACATACATACATACATACATACATACATACATACATACATACATAATACATACATACATAATACATACACACATACATATCTATATACTGTGACGAGCCCGGTGGTGTTCAGGCTCGACACGGTTCAAAACAAACAAATTCAACTGTCCACACAAGCACAATTTCAATAAATAAAATATATTTATTGAATATAAGCACAACAGTCCGATGGGCAATTAGAGTAGTCGGATAACAGTCCAGGGTCAAAACACGTATCGGGCTCTCGTACAAAAAAGGGATTGTTCAATACTCAGGGTTTGTCTTCCGGTCCAGGGTCAGTTTCACAAGGGGGTTTCTCAGCCAGTCTAGGGTCCAGTACCACAAACACCTTCTCATACATATATACATATAGCGGCACGGTGGTGTAGTGGTTAACACTGTTGCCTCACAGCAAGAAGGTCCAGGGTTCCATTCCCGCTTGGGGACCAGGTTTCCATGATGCCAGTTACCCAGGTGGGGTATCTCCCAGGCCTTTCTGTGTGGAGTTTGCATGTTCTCCCCGTGCTCGCAAGGGTTTGCCCCCCGATAAGATAAACCCAATAGAAAAGCCTGCACAACAACAGATCGCTAACGCTGTGGCGTCCTTGACGAAGACGGGCAGGATTGGATTGGTCCCCGGGGCGCGGCTCACGTTGACGCCCTATCTGCTCCCGGCTGCCCTTAGGGGGTCAAGTGCAGAGACTCAATCACATTAGGCGACACAAGAAAATTGCATGTGTGTGTTCCTGTGTGTGTGTGCCGCCCATCGCATGTGTGTGTCGTTTGCATGCCAAATAAAGACTTTCTAAGTCCTGCATTATTACATACTATACATACACATACATACATACATACATACATACATACATACATTGAATGGTCTCTACAACATGTATAGGCAGCAGGCCTTTTACACAGGGTTCAATGTCATCACCTTTATCCATCTATTATGCATCAGAGCATGTTTATCAGGTTCCCTGGTTTTCTCATAACGTATCTCACAGTAATAGTAATGCATGTTATGTTTAATCCAATACATGTCCTTGGAGTTGTAATGAGACCAGTGGAGGTTAAGGCGCAGGCAGAGGGACCTGCTGGACTTACTTAACGATAGCTTTAACACGGTACCCTCTGGGGGGGAGAGAGGTTCTCTCTGAAATACTAATCTGACCCATGTATAGTCTTGGTGAGAGGTTGCTGTGTACTGTTTAAACCCAGAGGGATGTAAAGATATTAAAGCTGTTATATGTAGTTTTGTTTGAATTTTACTCCAATACATATAGCAGCTCTTATCCAAAGCGCTTTACAACTTTGTTCCTCACATTCACCCATTCACTCATACAATCACACACCAACGGCGGAGGCGACCATGCAAGGTGCCGACCTTCTCTTCAGGAGCAATTAGGGGATACGTGTCTTTGCTCAAGCACACTTCGACACACTGCCTGGGAGGAGCGGGAATCGAACCGGGAACCTTCCAGCTACCAGACGACCGTTCTACCTTCTGAGCCACTGTCATTGTGAGTTTTCTTGACCAGTGTAGCAGCAGTGTGAATTCAGTTTTTTTTTTTTATAGTTTCACAGAGAGACTCCTCCTTCTTCTAACCAATCAGAGAAGCTCAAAGGGATTACATCCAATAAGAACGTAATATAAATGTAAATGAGTCTAAATGGTCCTCACTTTGTCTGGCCAGCTAAATTAAATTATGTTCTTATTGAATTTAATTTGTAAGTGGTTGAGGCTACATGGTCCTCATTCCAAGCGATAACAAATCATACATGTAGCAGCTTAAAAATAAAATGTCAACCATCAAAAGGGACTATAAGATATTATTGGGGTCCCATGTGGGGGCCACCTGATATGAAAAACGGGGTCCCTAGAAAACGTCTTCACTCCAATAGTATTTTGATAATTACTTTGTAGGGTTTTTTGAGTCGTAAACAATGAAAATGAGCCCTAAACATTATGCTAATAGAAGTAGCCGTACCATATCTGAGATAAAGAAACGAGACACCTATAGGGAAGAGAACGGGAGAATCGTCAATACAGGTTTACAATTTCAATACACTGTATTGAACATACATTTTCTATACCCCGCCCAGAAGAAATAGACATGAAATTACACAATAGAGTGAATAATTTAAATGAACAATAAATACATTTCAACACTCCAAGGGATCTTTAAGGTCATTCAAACCCTGGCCTGCAGTAACCGTTACTTTTACAAAGTCAGTAACAACAGTGTGATGAAACAACAACCTGCACTTATTCCATCTGCTGTGATGCTGGTGGGAGTAATACTAGATAGATTGACTGAGAGAGAGAGAGAGGGAGAGAGAGAGAGAGAGAGGGAGGGAGAGAGAGAGAGAGAGAGGAAGAGAGATGGAAAGGGAGAGAGAGAGGGAGAGGGAGGGAAAAGTACAGCCTGGCCAGGGACCGGAGCTCATCATCTGTCTCTATCGCTCTATCTCTCCACCTCCTGTCTCAGGAGGGCTGGGAATATGGACTGATTCATCTGCGTGTTGCTGACCGGGGCAATAAATAAAGAATAAGGAGAGCAGCAGGGGTTGAGGACGGTTGTGAGATGTTGCCAAACAAACCCGCAGTTTAGGTGTATAGCGTATATCGACGACACGTGCCCCCCACTGCCAGGCGGCCAATAGATAACGGTGCCCGTCGAATCTAAAATGTGGGCACGGCGGTGATGACATTCAGAGGGATGCCAAACTTTCGGGGCGTATCACCCCAGGGGTTCGGAGGGCATGGGAGGGGGGGGGGGGGGGGGGGGGGGTTGGCAGAGGGGACACGCGTCGTGTCAACAGCTTGCGAACCCTGAGGCGGCTTGACACGGGGGAGGGGCAGGGGAGTGGAAGAGGAGACGTGTGCCAAGCGTCCCCTGCCGAGGCCAGGGCCAGGATAGGGGATGGAGTGAGAGATACGGAGGCTATTATTTCGTCCTGAGTCATACTTAAATGGTTTCCTATGGCGGGGCCGGCTGGCGGACCTACGGGCTGGACGGGGGATGAATGTTCCATCGGCGGCGCTGCCTTCTGTTGTGGAACATCTTGCTTTTATTGTAAACCCTCACGGTGCTTTGCTGCGTGTGTTAGTCGCTAGATATTACCAGACACTCTTAAACGTGCTGTAAGTGTTAAGTAGCTCTACATTCTTACAGCCATCATCACTGATCTAGAGTCAATAACATGGGTCTCTCTCTCAGTCCCTCCGCTCTGCAGTGAACAGAATTATATTTTCTTCTGCGGTATCCCCACTTTTTTATCCAATCAGGAGAGAGAACAATCAAGAGATATTGCCAAGGCAGATTTTCCTACTGCACTGGCATATTTTTTTTTTACTTGTTTAATTAAAGGACATAATTAGCTTCAAACTAGTTCTTATTTCTTATTTTTGTCAGAGCATTCTTTTCAGTGTATGTGGAGTTCTCTCTCCTGTTTGGATAAAGTGTGAACGGCATACCAGAACATTTATTTTGTGTTTACTGCAGAGCGGAGGGACTGGGAGACCCATGTTACTGACCAGACACTCTACATCAGTGATGGCTGTAGGAATGTACAGCTATATTTTTTTACATGTAGACATAGACATGTAGACATGTAGAATACCACTTACAGCACCTTTTAAAAGTGAAAATCCACCATTACATTCTGTCAACACGAACAACCCTCCCCTTGTTAGAAACCAGAGAACAAAGGCTCTGTCTGATCTGCAAGATTCACCTGAGTGCAGGGAGCCTTTATTTCTGGTGCAATTGACCGACGTTTGATGCTGTTGATGCAATAGCGTCGAAACGTTCCTTGCCGATATAATCTTAAAGCTAGTCCGTGAGCTCCAGTGAATGGTTCCCTGCTCTCCTGATCTTAGTGAAGCTGGTTCTCCCTGAATCTTGGAATCTCCCTGTTTCTCTGTCCGCTCTGTCATCAAAAGACCTGGAGCCGCTCCGCTGGCTGAATCGGAGACTGCAGAGAGTTTGGCTTCTCTACGTGCAACTACTCAGGTTTAAATTTATTGTAGTACTAAATCATGTCATGAACCAAACAATGTGCCCAATACGGTAACTGACTAAATCCCTCCTGCGTCATGGCGTTCCCGGTCAAGAGCAGCTCTGGGATCTGTCTCGTGATCAAAACAAGTCCTCCTGCGTCACTGCGTCCCGGGTCAAGAGCAGCTCTGGGATCTGTCTCGTGATCAAAACATCAAGACAGTATATTGGCTCTCTGGCTTTCTTGGAGTGGAACCTATTTTTATTTAGCCTTTATTTAACCAGGTTTAGTTTGACCTTCCCCAGACGTGATGCAAATGTCATTTTGGGATGAATTTCCCCTTTTTCACCTGACACCATGCTTTATAAGGAACCTGTACGGATGTGTTTCAGGCCTCCTGTCCCGGATAGAGACCTCGCTGACATGCTGGCATCCTCACCAGGATGATGTCACGTGCCTCCCCTCTCCCTCTCCCTCTTTCTGTCTCCCTCCCTCCCTCCCTCCCTCCCCACGTCCATCCCCCCTGTCATTACCAGAGACCCTAATGGTCTGCTGTTAATGGTATGTGTTTGCTGTTAATAGTACTGTGTATGTTTGCTGTTAATAGTATGTGTGTGTGTGTGTGTGTGTGTGTGTGTGTGTGTGTGTGTGTGTGTGTGTGTGTGTGTGTGTGTGTGTGTGTGTGTGTGTGTGTGTGTGTGTGTGTGTGTGTGTGTGTGTGTGTGTGTGTGTGTGTGTGTGTGTGTGTGACCTATGTCTCTGATGAACAGGTGCAAGGGGCTCTTTGAGGCTGACTCTTTTCTCTCAAACGGCCCCACAGGGCCTTACAGAGCCTTCCAGGGCTTTGTTACCGTTCTGTAGGACGACAATCCTTTATTTACCTCCTCTTTCATCTACTGTGTGCCTCTCATGCACACACACACACACGTACACACACACACACACACACACGCACGCACACACACACACACACACACACACACACACACACACACACACACACACACACATACACACACACACACACACGCACACACACACATACGCATACACACACAGGCATACACACACACACACACGCATGCACACACACACACACACGCGCGCGCACATGCACATACACATGCATGCATACACACACATGCATACACACGCACACACACACACACACACACACACACACACTCACACACACACACACACACACACACACACACACACACACACACACACACACACACACACACACACACACACACACACACGCACGCACGCTGACATGCAAACACACACAAATCAAAGAATGCACTTAAAAAACGCAAATCATGCAAAACCATGATCGTCTCACCACATCAAACGGCCTCTCTGATGTGGGGGGACAGACAGTGAAACGACGTGTGGATGTACAGCTCACTCAAGTGGATCCACAGAAGACCAACAAGTAAGTGGTAGAGATCAGAAGAAAACGTCTTAACTTGAAAGAGATTCCTTGAATTTAAAACAACAATAGCACCGTGTGAGTGAGTGAGTGAGTGAGTCGGGGAGGAGGCCTGTGTGGGTCTGTTCCCTCTGAGCCGCGTCCAGGGACTGTGTTGGCAGCAGCGTGAGCTCACTCTGGCAGCTACACACTGGGGCTAAAACTAACCAGGACCAGGGTCCTTCTCACACAGGCATTCACTGTAATCATTAGAAAGCTGCCTTTCTCTCCCTCTCTCTCTCTCTCTCTCTCTCTCTCTCTCTCTCTCTCTCTCTCTCTCTCTCTCTCTCATTTCCCAAAATGCTTTCTTTCTGTCCCGAAGACTTGGTATAGGCTAGCTCCCTTCTTTAGCAACAGCCAGGAAATCACGGCAGCATTATCCTTCGTCTTTGCAAAAATCCAAAAATGAACTTGGACCATTGCTTGTGGAGCACGATATCATTATCACCTTATGTTATGGATGGATCATCACCATTTCAGAGGTTGATGGGTCCTCTTCCTCTTCATAATTAATAGTTCGCCATTATAGGCGACTCTGAGTAGTTGGGAGAGCATTCGACGGGTCGCCGAAAACAAACTTGGCCCATTGATGACGGATCGCGACATCATCAGGGAATGAATGCAAGGACATTCTGCTTGGCAGTCAGGAACGGCACAATGTTTCTTGCCCGTTTTGCTCATAACGTTTTTAAATGCTAACCCAATGCTAACTCACTGTTAAACTTCAATTCCACGCATTTGCTTGCGTACTGCAATAAATAATGTTTGAGTGTGTTCACCTGCGGTGGCTGGCAGCTGGCAACAA
>NC_140175.1:21655899-21663399 GCF_963971535.1 Notolepis coatsorum
CACGTTACTGGCTTTCCTGACCAGCTCAGGACTGGCGCCCGCCACCACCGACTCGTAGAACATCCTCAACATCCTTGTACAGACGTTGAAGGATATCAGCCTTCTGAGGAAGTAGAGTCGGCTCTGGCCCTTCTTGTAGAGTGCCTCTGCGTGTTTTGACGTAAAGTGTTTTTTGTTTAGTGCTATTTTGGTTGTGAAATTGGTAGTAAACTTTGCTCTAAGTGGTATATAAAAGGTCTTAAAAAGTTCTAAATTGAACTTGTTGAAAAATGCAGATCATCATGATACATTAGTTTAATGTTGCTTTTGTGGTGGAGTTTGACCTTTAACCTTGAGTTGCGCTGCTAATGTTGAGCCACGAGAGGAGAGGACGTGAAGCGGCATGTGTCCTTCGACACAGTCAACCATCAGATCCTCCTCGCGGCCCTCGCAGGAATGGGAGTGGCTGGCTCTGCGCTGACATGGCTGACATCATACCTCAATGACCGCTCCTACCAAGTGTCATGGAGAGGGATCCTGTCGGCCACCCGCCCCCTGCGGACTGGTGTCCCCCAGGGCTCGGTTCTAGGACCCCTTCTCTTCTCCCTCTACACTAAATCACTGGTTAACATTATCACGTCTCATGGCTTCTCCTATCATTGTTATGCCGACGATACTCAACTCTTCCTCTCCTTCCCTCCCTCAGATATCCACGTCTCTGAGCCAGTGGTGCAGTCGTGGTCACACGCGGTTACACGCCGTGTTACCAGATCACTGAGGCAGAAGTACGCGCGATTGCGCACGGATGTGTACTCGCGTGTACGCGCACACAAAAATGCGCTGTATCCATTCGTTGTGACTAAGTACCCGGCCACAGTTTTACATAACAAAAAGCGCAGGTAGACTAAGTGTCTGGGTGTTGGCTATCTGAATGCATCTCCCCCTTCATTCTGTGTGACACAGGCAGTGGAGGTGAATACTAATGTGGCTCGGAATTCGTGATGGGGGTCTACCTGCTTATGATATTGAATCAAGCGTCTGTGCTGCGCGCCAGCTTTCCACGCGCACATTCACACAAATAGAGAGCAAGAAGAGCTTGTATGATAGAAAGATTGCACTTGCGTATATGCGCTTGTGTGTGTGTGTGTGTGTGTGTGCGTGTGTGTGTATAAATCAGTTATGTGCACGTGCGCACGTGCGTGTGCACGTGGCGTGGCGTGTTACCAGTTCCCATATTACGACTGCACCACTGCTCTGAGCGGATCTCAGCCTGTCTGTCCGACATCTCCGCCTGGATGACGACCAACCACCTCAAACTGAACCTAAACAAAACAGAATTGCTCCACCTGCTGGCCAAATCCTCCCCCCTGACCGACCTTTCCGTCACAGTCGAGAATGCAGCTGTGACCACGTCCCCGACCGCCAAGAACCTTGGTGTTGTCCTCGACGACCAGTTGAACTTCTCTGCTCACATCGCAGCGACAACCAGAACCTGCAGATTCCTCCTGAGCAACGTCAGAAGGATCCGCCCCTTCCTGACAAAAGAAGCCACCCAACTCCTCGTCCAATCAACAGTCATCTCCCGCCTCGACTACTGCAACGCACTGCTCGCTGGCCTCCCGGCCACTGCCACCAAGCCTCTTCAACTCATTCAGAATGCAGCGGCCCGCCTGATCTCAAACCTACCGAAGTCGGCCCATGTCACCCCACTTCTTAGGGACCTGCACTGGCTCCCCATTGCTGCACGAATCCGCTTCAAGGCCCTCGACCTAGCATACTGTGCGGCAAAGGGAACCGCTCCCGCCTACCTCCGGTCAATGGTTTCTAACTAACTAACTAACCCTCAAGACCCCATGCTCTGCATCTTCGGACCGCCTCAGACCTACTCCTATCCAAACTCCGAGAGGGTCATCAAAGAGAAGTTGCCTGTTCTCAGTCCTTGCCCCACAATGGTGGAATGAACTACCCTCCAGTTAGGACAGCCGAAACCCGTCCAATCTTTTGCCGTCGACTAAAGACGCACTTCTTCAACCATTATCTGATTTTTTTTTTTTAAATATCTAACCCTAACTAACCTTACTGTCATGCACCTGTCCTAGTAATAAACTAACCTACACTGTAGCACTCAACACTTTGATGAACATTGTTACTCAGCTGATAGAGTTGTGCCCTTCCTGATGACTTGTCGTACAGAACTTGTAAGTCGCTTTGGATAAAAGCGTCAGCTAAATAACTAAATGTAAATGTACATGTAAACATGTCTCAGCTCTCTCTCTCTACACCGTCATGTGTCTCAGCTCTCTCTCTCTACATTGTCATGTGTCTCAGCTCTCTCTCTACACCGTCATGTGTCTCAGCTCTCTCTCTACACCGTCATGTGTCTCAGCTCTCTCTCTCTACACCGTCATGTGTCTCAGCTCTCTCTCTACACCGTCATGTGTCTCAGCTCTCTCTCTACACCGTCATGTGTCTCAGCTCTCTCTCTACACCGTCATGTGTCTCAGCTCTCTCTCTACACCGTCATGTGTCTCAGCTCTCTCTCTCTACACCGTCATGTGTCTCAGCTCTCTCTCTCTCTACCGTCATGTGTCTCAGCTCTCTCTCTCTACACCGTCATGTGTCTCAGCTCTCTCTCTCTACACCGTCATGTGTCTCAGCTCTCTCTCTCTACACCGTCATGTGTCTCAGCTCTCTCTCTCTACCGTCATGTGTCTCAGCTCTCTCTCTACACCGTCATGTGTCTCAGCTCTCTCTCTCTCTACACCGTCATGTGTCTCAGCTCTCTCTCTCTACACCGTCATGTGTCTCAGCTCTCTCTCTAGTCTACACTGTCATGGGTCCCGGCAGCACGAGGAGCGATAGCGTCAGGGCAGAGGTGTCACTGTGGGGGCGGGCGCTTTGAGCTTCGCTGTAATCATCCAGGAGGCAGAACATGCGTAAAAACGAGGCGGCTAGGTTTCACCTGACTTCCTCATCGATGCTTAGGGAACGGTACGAGCGTATATATAAAGACGAGAGAGGAAATGAGAGAGGAAGAGAGAGAGAGAGAGAGATAAAGGTGTAGAGGTAGGGAGGGAGGAAGATAGTGAGTCTTGACTCTTTTTTTTCTATCCTCTTTTTCTCCGCCTGATTTTCTATGCTTTTCTCCCCATCCAAATTTAGTCGTTATGCCAATTCCCCCCCTCCCCTACCAGGTCGTTGTGTGCATGTTCCCCCTACTGGTCGGTACAAGGGAACCCTGAAGTCATCCGCACGCTTCCTCCGACACATGCGGAGACAGCCAGTGGCTCTCTTCACACCTGGCAGCGAGGACTCTCATTGGTGAAGCGTAACGCGTGGGAGGTCACGCTGCCTTCACCACTTCCTGCCTTTCGCTGAGCAGGCGCCCAGACCGCGTGATTACACAAACAAGCCGCATTTCTCGGAGACGCTCTCTGATTGGCCGATGCCTGTTTCTACACTGGTTAAGTTTAGGCACTCTTCGAAGTAGGTTACGGTTAGAGTTTGTCTTAGAGCGTGACGGCAAGTTCTTTCGACGGTTAAGCTTAGGCACTCTTTCGAAGTTGGTTAAGGTTAGAGTTTGTCTTAGAGCATGGCGATAGAACGCCAGGTAGTTTGCAGGCTGTTCGACGAGGAAATGGGCAAAGACACAGCTCGTCACGGATTGGCCAAACGCGCCAGTGGCCAATCAGAGAGCGTCAGTCAGTGCCAATCAGAGAGCGTCTCCGAGAAATGCAGCTTGTTTGTATAATCACGCGCCCAGACCTGACCTGTAGGTGTCGCTGTCCACAACGCCAGATTACCACCCACGACTTCCCTCCCGCTAACTCAGCCAAACGAGTTAGTATGACGATCGGCCACAAGCCGCAGGGCAATGCTGACTCCGGGAGTCGAGACCGCAGCCTCTTGCATTGGTGACGAGCGCAATCTCCGCTACGCCGCCCCGTGAGTCTTGACTCTTGAGTGTGTTTGACAGTGCGTGGGCGTGTGCACAGCAGGAGTACGGGACGACAACACGCCATAAACTGGTGGAAAAACCTCGGAGTCACAGAGGGTTCTTCCTCCTGAGCGGGAATGTGAGCCTTAATGACTCACTGTTGATCCAGAGCAAACTGGCAGGTTTCTGGGTCTCTCTGCCCCCCGCACCTCCAGATGGAGACCCTGTTAAAGGCTGAGTCATGATCCATGTTATGGAGCAACACAGTAAGGAGAAAGTGGACACACACTCGCGCGCGCACGCACACACACACACACAAACATACGCACGCACGCACGCACACACACACACACACACACACACACGCACGCACGCACGCACGCACGCGCGCACGCACGCACGCACACACACACACACACACACACACACACACACACACACACCACGCATTCACACAACAGTCAGGATGGATCAGCTGCAGTGACAGTGGGTTTGTTGTGAAGTTGAGACCATACGGCAGGTTGAGAGGTGAGACTGCGGTTCAACCACACAGACCTCTTCTGTCCATCAGAGACGACAGGTCAGAAGAGGAGAGAGAGAGAGAGAAGGGAGAGAGAGACAGGAGGGGAGAGAGATGGGGGAGAGAGACGGGAGGAGAGAGATGGGTGGAGAGACGGGAGGGGAGAGAGATGGGAGGAGAGAGACGGGGGAGAGAGATGGGGGAGAGAGACATGGGAGGAGAGAGACAGGAGGGAAGAGAGACAGGAGGGAAGAGAGACAGAGGGGAGAGAGAGATGGGGAGAGAGACAGGAAGAGAGAAAGACAGGAGGAGAGAGACAGGGTGAGAGAGAGGCAGGGAGAGAGAGACGGGGGAGAGAGACAGGAAGAGAGAAAGACAGGAGGAGAGAGACAGGGTGAGAGAGAGGCAGGGAGAGAGAGACGGGGGAGAGAGATGGGGGAGAGAGACATGGGAGGAGAGAGACAGGAGGGAAGAGAGACAGAGGGGAGAGAGACAGAGGGGAGAGAGAGATGGGGATAGAGACAGGAAGAGAGAAAGACAGGAGGAGAGAGACAGGGTGAGAGAGAGAGGCAGGGAGAGAGAGACGGGGGAGAGAGACAGGAAGAGAGAAAGACAGGAGGAGAGAGACAGGGTGAGAGAGAGGCAGGGAGAGAGAGACGGGGGAGAGAGATGGGGAGAGACGAAGAGAGAGATGGGGAGAGAGACGGAGAGAGACAGGGAGAGAGAGGCGGGAGAGAGAGACAGAGAGAGATGGGGAGAGAGAGAGCCGGGGAGAGAGAGACAGGGAGAGACGAAGAGAGAGATGGGGAGAGAGACGGAGAGAGACAGGGAGAGAGAGGCGGGAGAGAGAGACAGAGAGAGATGGGGAGAGAGATGGGGAGAGAGAGAGGGAGAGAGAGACAGGGAGAGAGAGATGGGGAGAGAGAGAGGCGGGGAGAGAGAGATGAAGAGAGAGACAGGGAGAGAGAAAGATAGAGAGAGAGAGAGACGGAGAGGGAGAGATGGAGAGAGAGAAGGGGAGAGAGAGAGAGAGATCAACTCTGTCTGTCTGTCTGTCTGTCTGTCTGTCTGTCTGTCTGTCTGTCTGTCTGTCTGTCTGTCTGTCTGTCTGTCTGTCTGTCTGTCTGTCTGTCTGTCTGTCTGTCTGTCTGTCTGTCCGTCCGTCCGTCCGTCCGTCTGTATGAATGGCAGTGTTGATCTGACAGATGGCTCATCTCCCTCTTCTCCCATGCGGGGTGAGTGTGCTACTGTGTGCTACTGTGCTACGCCAAGCATAAGCCAAGTGTAACAGATCAGTCACTGTGATCCTGTTTAATATGACGAGATCCTCAATATAGACCTCCGTAGTAGAAGATCAAGGAAACAGTCATATCATGACTGATTGCAGTTAAACCATCAGCCATCCTTGTTCAGATTCAGATTCAGATTCCTTTATTAAGCCATATATATGTGGTACCACATTGGTAATTGTCTCAGCGATACAGAGTATGCATTTTTCCATACATTTTCTTTTCACATAACAACAGCAACAACAGACACTGGACAAAGACAGTGCAGTGCAGGATTAATCATTTGAATAGATATATATATATAAAAAGTGTATAAAGTGTAAAGTGCAGTGCAGAGTTCCAGGTCAGTTGGATCTCTCATTGAATTGCCCTTCTGAGGTTTCTTCCAGGTTTTTTCACTATTAAAGGGATATTTCACTTTAGTAGAACTAAGGAATAATGTTGCTGCAGGGGCTATTGTTCCATTGTGATGCGGCGGGTATGTGAAGCCAGATGTACATGAGATGTATTTGTGATACCGGGGGCCATACAAATACATTTAACTTAATTGAAATTACATTTGATGAGGGAGTAATTTTCAGCCCGATCTCGCTTAAAATACGTAAATAAACTACTTATCAACCACAGGAAAAAGGTACATAATGTACGTTATGTTATATTTACATTTACATTAACATTTAGTCATTTAGCTGACGCTTTTATCCAAAGCAACTTACAAGTTCTGTACGACAAGTCAGCAGGAAGGGTACATCTCTTACAGCTGAGTAACAATGTTCATCAAACAAATGTTATAGCCATGAGTAATATATTTACGTATTGTATACTATACATCATACTGTATATTTACGTTTCGTATCAGCGAAAGTCCCAAAAAAAACAGCACAAACAGCGTGATGCGGTGCTTGTGTGCGCTCACCACTAGACCAAACTTTTTTGGGGGGACTTTTGCCAATATGAAACGTAAATATATTACGCATACAATACATAAATACATTACGAATGGCTATAACATAACGTACATTATGTGAGAGACAGAGAGAAATACAGAGAGAAAGACAGAGTGAGAGACAGAGAGACAGACAGAGTGAGAGACAGAGACAGAGAGAAAGACAGAGTGAGAGACAGAGAGACAGAGAGAGTGAGAGACAGATAGAAAGACATAGTGAGAGATAGAGAGACAGACAGAGTGAGAGACAGAGAGACAGAGACAGAGAGACAGACAGAGAGACAGACAGAGTGAGAGACAGAGACAGAGAGAAATAATAATAATAATAATAATGACTTGGATTTATATAGCGCTCTTCATGGCACCCAGAGCGCTTCACAGAGTCCATTATTCGTTCATACACAGTCATACCGGTGGTGGTAAGCTACAATTGCAGCCAGAGCTGCCCTGAGGCAGACTCACGGAAGTGTGGCGAATAATCAACGCCTACGGCCCCTCCGACCACTACCAACATTCATTCACATGCATACACATTCATACGAGGCAAGTAGGTTAAGTGTCTTGCCCAAGGACACAACGGCAGTGGGATGGACATGGGCTTGAGCGGGATTCGAACCACCAACCCTTCGATCATTGGACGACCCGCTCTACCCCTGAGCCACGCCGCCCCACAGAGTGAGAGACAGAGAGACAGAGCGAGTGAGAGACAGAGAGACAGAGACAGAGAGACAGACAGAGAGACAGAGACAGAGACAGAGACAGAGAGAAAGACATAGTGAGAGACAGAGAGACAGACAGAGTGAGAGACAGAGAGAAAGACAGAGTGAGA
>NC_140175.1:21671768-21674268 GCF_963971535.1 Notolepis coatsorum
GGCTATGTCTCCCTCTTCCCTGGGTTCTCTTTAGCTCAACCTCCAGGCCTACTTCAAGGCAATAACAATAACAAAATGTCCATATCCTCCAATACACAGGTATGGCAAAACATTCCTCTTCACAATGTTCCACAGTCTTCTATATCTTCAATCGTTTTTACATGTCAATAATATCCCGTCTTCAAATCCTACATTCATGGACAATGTTCAGTATTGACTCGGGACCCAGGGGACTGTCCAGGAGAGCTGCTTACTCTGGTGGAGACAGCGTGTGCGTCTCTCTCTCTCTCTCTCTCTCTCTCTCTCTCTCTCTCTCTCTCTCTCTCTCTCTCTCTCTCTCTCTCTCTCTCTCTCCTCTCTCTCTCTCTCTCCAGCACCTCCGCCACCAGGCCTCTGCTCAAGAGCACTCAATGTAATCAGTGTGCTGCACCTGGGCCGCTCTCCCCCAGTAACCACCTCCTGCCTGCAGGCTGCTGCCCCGGTCTGTGAGCAGGTCACCGGGGAGATATACCTTCCGTCAAGTGTCCGCCCCAGTGGCCTGTGTTGTGGGACACACAAGACACACACACACGCACACGCACACGCACACGCACACGCACACGCACACACACCACACACACACACACCACACATAGACATACCCAGTGCCTATGAATCAGGGTGATATGTAAGAGAGGAAGAGCGAGACGGACAGGGAGAAAGAGAGGGAAAGACAGAGTGAGAGACAGAGAGAAAGACAGAGTGAGCGACAGGGGAGAAAGAGAGAGACAGACAGAGTGAGAGACAGAGAGACAGACAGTGAAAAAGACAGAGAGAAATGTTACGTATATTATATGTATGTATATATTGTGAATTAGTGCATGTTAATACCACTTGGTTGTATTAATATTCTGGGGTTTTGTGTGTCACTGTCACCTGGGCGTGTGTTTCCCCCCGGGAGGCACCGGAAGTTACGTTGTGGTCGTGGAATATACGTGGAGGCAGGTAGCTGTGTGTACCTGATGAGTGAGGTATTGACCTGTATGTAATCATATCACTGGAATTAAACAACCCAAAAGGAACATAAACCTCTCCTCGTTCTTCCTAACAATAAGGGTATGACAGAACGCTACAATATGCACTAAATTATCTATCATTTTAATACCACTTGGTTGTATTAATATGCACTAAATTATCTATCATTTTAATACCACTTGGTTGTTTTGTATGTAAATGTCTTATCTTGTCATGTTTAGCTGTTATGTGTTTGACCACAGGAAGAGTAGCTGATGTTCTGCATCAGCTAATGGGGATCTTAATAAAATCATAAATCATTAGATCATCACATTGTGTTTTTAATTAATTTTTTTTACCAATAAATTATACTTTATTAATCCTCACAGGGAAATGATTCATCTGCATGGGCAGGAACAGACATGCAGGGAACTCCTGTTGTAATGCCAGTACCTTGGTCAAGGGCAATGACAGGAGTACAGTTGTAACGGTTTGTTTTAGGATTATATGCAGGTATATTCACTTATCCATATTATCTGTCTGAATAAACCTGCATATAATCCTCCTATATACCTACTCATACACCTGCATGTAACCCATATAACAATAGTATGTACAATAATGCTGTATATACTATACAGTATATATATGTATTCTTACCATGTATATATATATATACACCTGTCTATCCACCTACACATAATCCTTTTACATATCTGTAGATACCATATCTATATCTGTACATATCCTACTCCTTTTTTTTTTTGGATCCACTTTTTCTCCCATTTTTCTATATTTTCTCCCATCCCAATTTCGTATCATCCAATTCAACCCTCCCCTGTCACGAACGCTGTTTCTTGCCTCCCACAAGCCGGCTGCAATGTGGACTAAGTCATACATAGCACGAGTCCCCTCCGGTACTTGAGGTAACAGCAGTCGCATCTTTTCACCTGCGCAGCTCGATCTCTCAGTGGCGAGGAGTAACGCGTGGGAGGCTCACGCTGCCCCCGACACTTCCTGATTCTACTGCGCAGGCGCACCAACCGACCTGTAGGAGTCGCTGTCCACAACGCCCGATCCCCACCCATCAGTTTCCCTCCCCCTAATACGGCCAATGTGTATTAGTACGGACGACCAGCTAAACTGAAAGCAAATGTGGAGCGCTGGGCTCGAACAGGCGTCTCCAGATCTCGTGGCGAGTGCCTTGCCCACTACGCCACGTAGCCGCCCCTACATATCCTACTCCTTACGCTGCTGGCCAGTATGACTACGACCATACTGTCTTTATACCTCTACAGATTTATATATTTTATACCCAGTTTAATCACCTGTACATTGTATATTACTATTGCACTTTACTGTTACATTTGCACTCTGGTTGGATGTCACACTTATTTTCGTTGTGCTGTACTTGTGCTGTTATGATGACACTAAATTTGAACTTAATCTAATCTAATCTGATCTAATCTTAAATTTTATGGGGTGCCAGTCCAGTCGAGGCCTGACA
>NC_140175.1:21689268-21699268 GCF_963971535.1 Notolepis coatsorum
AGACACAGTACAGTAGAACTGTGAGGACTGTTACAGACACAGTACAGTAGAACTGTGAGGACTGGTACAGACACAGTACAGTAGAGCTGTGAGGACTGGTACAGACACAGTACAGTAGAACTGTGAGGACTGGTGCAGACACAGTACAGTAGAGCTGTGAGGACTGTTACAGACACAGACACGGTATAGGAGCTACATTACTAACACTTATCAGTGTGTTATCGGGGTTCACTGCTGGAGTTCTGTCTGGAGCCCCTAGATGAATGTAGCTTTTTGTCTGAATGTACTGTCTGGAAACAGTGGATAAGGAGAGGGAGGGAGGGAGAGGGAGAGGGAGAGGAGGAGAGGGGGAGGGGGAGAGGAGGGGAGGGGGGAGAGGGAGAGGAGGAGAGGGAGAGGGGGAGAGGGAGGGAGAGGGAGAGGAGGAGAGGGAGAGTGAGGGGGAGAGGGAGGGGGAGGGGGAGAGGGGAGGAGGAGGAGGAGGAGGGGGAGAGGAGAGGTTCACATGACAATGTTACATTACTGTAATGTAACCTCCCACACACAGAGGAGGGAATAAATGAAAATACATAAATCAACTATATGAATGCATAAATCAATGGAACACTGTGTGGGTGTGTGTGTGTGTGTGTGTGTGTGTGTGTGTGTGTGTGTGTGTGTGTGTGTGTGTGTGTGTGTGTGTGTGTGTGTGTGTGTGTGTGCGTGTGTGTGCGTGTGTGTGTGTGTGTGTGTGTGTGTGTGTGTGTGTGTGTGTGTGTGTGTGTGCGCGTGCGTACACTGTCCACGGTGACAGGTAGGGGACTGAGTGTGGTAAACGAGAGAGGACCCCCCCCCAAGCAGGTGGCCTACTGCTGCTTCAGCATCACTCTAATCAATTTGTCACTAGTCACTGAATAATCTGATCCATCTCCATAATGGAGGATTTCATTAGAGAAATGGTAGTGGAGAGGAACACGGGGGCTTTCGAGAGGTACGCTCCGTCCCAGTGGCTGATGATGACGACGGGGGGGGGGATGGCGGCAGCAGCTGTACAACATGAGGGGGAGTGCTGCTGTTGTACTGAATATTCCCCCAAAACATCATCGTCGTTTACAAGCGGTATACGAGCATAGGGGTAGATTTAGGGGGATATTGAGAAGAGGTGAATCTGTTCCCCTCAAAACGTATAGCTAATATGGAAGACAAACCCCTCCCTAAAAGAGGTAAAGAAATACGGGGTCAAAACCTTTATATATCCTTCTTACCTGTAACTATATATTAAGGAACGAATTTCAGACACCCCTACAGGATCGTACCATCTCAACCTTACAGATGTGCCTCACATAAAAGTACACGTAAAGTTTTTGATGCTCAAAATTGCCAGGGGTGGGGGGAGGGGGGGGGGGGGCGGGGGATCACCAGACCGCCCCCGGCTTAAACTGTTTGGTTGAAACCAAACCTACGCCCTTTACTTGGGTAGAAGGGTCTATACAATACATATATTATATGATATGGAATAAAAATGCAAATGCACGTCCCTCCCCCTCCATTTGGCCAAGGGCCCACATTAATTTACGACGCTATATAAACAGAATACAGTTTATGAGATACATGCACATACATGACTAAGTGCCTGGAAACATGTGCCCTGCTGCCAAGCCAGCCACTAGTCATCAGGTAGCCATCATCAGGCCAGCTGGAAGAGAACTGCCTGGAAAGACATTAAAGGAACACGTCAACATCGTGGAAAATGCTCTCGCCATCTTCTCCGGAGTCAGGCGAGAAGATAGATATCAATTTCCTCTCTGTGTGTTGAGTAGAAAGCTATGCGGCTGCAAGCTAGCTTAGCACAAATGAATGGAAGCGGATATGGATCAGCTAGCTTAGCTGTTGGCCAAAAACACCTCTCCTGGAGTTTTAAGCTAGGCTGGCTGGCTGATCAGTACCCACTTTCATTCACTGCCGGTCCTACAGTGTGCATAGACAACAACAATTAGAAGAAATGAAATTCACAGGTTTAAAGCCCTGATCTGGAATGTAGCTGACCGTATATATATATAGGGTATATTCACATACATTGAAGAGTTTGATCTGTAGATCTTATCAGAGTATAGGCCTACTATAGGTTTGTTTTACTATAAAAATAGTAATAATAATAATAATAATAATAATAATAATAATAATAATAATAATAATAATAATAATAATAATAATAATAATAATAATAATAATAATAATAATAATAATAATAATAATAATAATAATAATAATAATAATAATAATAATAATAATAATAATAATAATAATATAATAATAATAATAATAATAATAATACTGTTTAAAAATAGTATACATGTAAACAAACCTTTACAGCTACAAAATAGAGCGAATACAATCCTTGTCTGGTGTTAGTGGCATGCACCCCCAGGCCTCCAGGGTTCCCGTCCACCTTAATCCTCGTTTATCCCACTCTATTCCTACCCAGCTACTCTCCCTCTCTTCCTCTCTCTGAGTACAGGATGGGGTGCAGGTGAGGTGTGTGACACCGGAGGAGCAGCTGATTGACATCTACCGGCTGATTACCATTCCTATTTAGACCTGGCTCAGCAGATGTCATGAGGCTGCCAGCTAGTTCCTATTTACCAGTCAGTCCGTATACTCTTGCTTTAGTCTCATGTCAGTCTGTGTTCTAAACTTCTATCGAAGTTTAAGGTGACGATGTCACAACCGTTACATTGGTGCCGTGATCCGGATGCCTTGGGTGGAGTGGAGTGAGTTTAAGGAGGGTGAGTGTAACAGAGGGTACCAATGTTGTGAAGTGACTGGGGTGAGTAGCGGTGCTATGGGTTAAACTCACTCTCACCCTCAAAAGACACATAGACACGTTACAAAGCAGTGAGTTCACTTCTTGGTATAGTGGTATTTAAGGTGACGATGTCACAACCGTTACATATATATATCCATCCACATCTGCCTGTACATACCTGCATATAATTCTGTAATCTGTAGATACTATATTTATATCTGTACATATACCTTACCTACTCTAACTATGCTGCTGGCCAGTATGACTTACTACAGTACCATAGTGTCTTTAAACCTGTATCACTGTACATATTAATATTACAACTCTGTACATACATCCGATTAGCACTACACTCAGTAGTACTAATTTATATATTTTATACCCAGTTTAATCACCTGTACATTGTATATTACTATTGCACTTTACTGTTACATTTGCACTCTGGTTTTCGTTGTACTGTACGTTGTGCTGTACATACATTTTAATCTAATCTAATTTATTTTCTAAACCCATTTGTTTCCATTTGGATGATGTATTGTTGCCCGCGGTGCCCATGGATTGTGAGGGTAGTGCAGGGGTGTAGCTCCAGATTCTGGGCCCCATGAAAGAATGTATTTGTAGGCCCCCAGTGAATGCGAGCGCGCGTAAGCTCGCAAGCAAATTCTTTTTTGGCAATTTTTTAATTGATGAAAACGCATAATATGGTTTTTACCTATACATTCGGATCAGCAGTTCAGCACCTGCACTGTTGGTGGGTGAGCCTAGTAAAGGATGTCGCATTGCGTTCATCTTCAATGAATGGACCAATGTAATAGTCTACCAAAGCCCCCCCTCTCTCTCTATATATCTCACACACACACACACACACACACACACAGCACACACACACACACACACACACACACACCACACACACACCACACACACACACACACACACACACACACACACACACACACACACACACACTTCAGAAACAAAATAGTATCAATGAGAGCATCAATAATACACCTGAGTGATGTCTAGTAAAAAAAAATAAAAAAAATTTTTTTTTTGGGCCCCCCCCCCCCAGTGCTGGGCCCTTGGAATCATCCCAAGCTACCCCCCCCCCCCCCCCCCCCCCCCCCCCAGCTACGCCCCTGAGTGCAGTGGTGCAGTGGTGAGCAGCCCTGCTGCCTCGCAGCCAGAAGGTCCTGGGCTGGAGCCCTGCTGGGAGGCTCTTCTGCATGGTCTCTGCATGGGCTTCCTCCGGGTTTTCTCCCATGCCGTGAAAGACATGCATGCTGGGTACTAGGGCTGACCCCGATTAGTCGAATAGTCGACTAATCGATCAAAAGGAGCCGTAGTCAACTGCCAACCTCTTAGTAATGCATTTTTTTTTTAAGAATATATATACATATATTTATCATTCTTTTCCAAAGCAAAGAGGCCTAGAAGCGTGGCTAACGCTAATGGCGTGCATACCAGCGAGGCTAACTGCCTAAGAAAACAGGCACAGAGGCACTGAAAGAGGATTTCACCTGTCTAATGAACACACTAGACTAGACAAATATCAAGATGTATCCATCAGTGGCCCAATTGCATGCTTTCGCAGAGGACAAGAAGCCTTCAGTCGACTCCTTCAGACATTAAGCACCCCCCACAGCCCAAATGGAATGACATTTTTTTTTATTAAAAATAATTATATACATTTTCTTTTTATTACATTTTATTTATTTATAAATTTTTTGGCTACCAGTCGACTATCGGCCAATTTTGGCCAATCAAAGTCGACTATACAAATCCTTAGTCGGGGACAGCCCTACTGGGTGCAGACTCCTGCTGTTGTCCTTGACCAGGCCATAGCATTAGCCCTGGAGTCGGTCCCCAGACCGTGGACGCCCACCGCTTGGAAATAGTTAGGATATACGTTAAAAGCAGAATACAGATTTAGGGTATATGTAAATATGTACTTGACAGTAAAGATATTTACATTTACATTTAGTCAGACGCTTTTATCCAAAACGACTTACAAATTCTGTACAACATGTCAGCAGGAAGGGTACAAAATAATGGCAGCTAAAGATAAGTATAAGAGTGTTGAACTTGAGTGCTACAGTCATACGGTCATAGAGTGCATAGTAGTACTTTTTTTTCCCATTTCAGATATTGATTGAAGATGTGTGTTTTTAGTTGACGGTGGGAAATTGGCCGGGTTTCAGCTGTGGTGGGAAGTTCGTTCCATCATTGTGGAGCAAAGACAGATATATTGTTGTTGTTCTTCCTTTAAAGCTGTAGTTCACTTTCTATATTTTCTTTTGGGCTGTACTGTATGTCCAGCCACCCTGCATACCAGTCGTTTTTAAATACATATTGTGATTTTTTTTTAGGTACTTGCACATTGTATTCCCAGCACTATCGCATTTCAGTGGAAGTCAATGGGCGCATCGTACAAAAAGCAACCAAATAATCCCATTCGCAACGTGTCGTCTGAGGTCTTTCCCTGGGATTATTTTTTTTATCTAATAGGTTCATACACACACATAACTTCAGACAACATATTGCAAATGGACAGGTTGCATTTTGGTTCTTTTTTGGAACTGTGAGAGAAACTGTCTCCCCCTCCCCCACTATTTGAATACTTTTCCTTTGTCTCCGACACTTCTTCCTGTAATCACCCCCCTCCCTCCTTCCAGTCACCTGGCCCCACCCCCTCGAGATGGTACTGTATAAAAGTCTAGTCACGACTCACGATTTTGTTGAGTCCTCTAGCCAAACTCTGTTTTATCTAATACATTTGTAACAGCCAACTACTATTTGACCATGTAGATCACAACATGAAGACCAACACGTAGGGCGAATATAAACATGATAAAAAAAAATTATAATTAGAGTGAGTGAGACACAACATATAATATAGAATACACCTGCATATAATCCTTCTATATACCTACCAAATGTAAAATATAACCCATATAACTCTGTATGATAGCATGCACATATAGCATACCTCCACATAATCATTTTACATATCTGTACTATATCTATATCTGTAGTTGTACATCTAATCTAATCTAAAGAGAGAACCTAAGAGGTGATATGATATGATATGATATGATATGATACATTTATTTATATTGCGCCCCTCAACCAATAGTTACATCCCGGGAAAGAAAGAGAAACAAAAAAGACAGGAACAATACAAAAACAGAAGAAATACATGCAGTCCAACCAAGCAGATAGAGAACAGACAGACATAATACACCAGACATACTACAATACAAAAACTAACTCATGGATTGTTTATGGCGAAAAGGTGGGTTTTGAGCATGGCCTTAAAGGTCCGTAGAGTGCTTGCAGATTTCAAGTTGAGTGGGAGCTTGTTCCAGAGTGATTGATTGATTGATTGAAAACTTTATTAACAGATTGTAGAATGGGTACAATACAGTACAGCTCAATACACACAATTGTTAAGGGGATGCAGACCAGAGAAAGACTTTCGTCTTGCTTACATCAGGGTCCCCCTGTGTCGGTACTGCGACTGCGAAAGCCCGGTTTCCCTTCGTCATCAGTCTTGTGTGGGGGATTTTTAGGCAGGTTTGGTTGTTTGATCTGAGGGAAGGGGGGGGGAGGAAAGAGAACCTAAGAGGTGGGGAAAGAGGGTGGGGGGCAGAGAGAGAATGTATGTGGAGGTTTCTTGGTTTTATTTGTGTTGTTCTCTCCTCAGGAGGCCAGTTAAGCTGCAGTGTAAAGCGAGCTCTCCTCAGAGATGTAATGAAATAAACTGAGCATGAAAACCCATCAGATTCAGAGCTGAGTAAGCTGTCTAACCGATGCACTATTGCACTATGTTCCTTTTCTTCACTGATATCACAATCCTTAACACCCTAATAGACACAGGGAGTCATGTGATAGTTTTAAGACCCACATTTTTGCCTATGGTCTTTTACCATAGGAGTTTCTCAATGTAGCAGGTTCATTGAGGAGAGCAGAGTTGAGCATAAATAAATAATTAGATCTGCGTTTTACATTTGAGAAACTTTGTACCAAATGCAATTAAATCATTACTTGTTTCCATGATAACTACTACGGTACCATGGGTTTTCAATAGTGGCTCAGGAGGTAGAGTGGTTGTCTGGTAATCGGAAGGTTCCCAGTTAGATTCCGGCTCCTCCCAACAGCATAGCATGTCGAAGTGTCCTTGAGCAAAACTGCTCCCGATGACTATGCTTCCATTTACCCATAATGCCTAGGCATTACCCATAAGCCTCGGCTTTGAAGACCAGTCTTGAGCAAACGCTGCACAGCTGAAAGGATGACGTTATGAAACCAAAATAGTCAAAACAACAGGCAGGATAAACTATTGGAATTTCATGTTGGCTACAATGAAAACAAAGATGGCGGCAAATGCTACAAATCTTCAATGGGTGGCTTTCAATGGGGGGAAATCACAGGTCATTTTGACTCACCATGGTGGTGTGTTCCTGCAATTAATTGTCCATGTTTCAAGCCTTGTGTCCTGAGTCCTGACAAATATTAATATCTAAAACGCTAATATGTCCCGGTTTTCAACATTCACTGTCCCCGTTTTGACCAATAGAAAAACAACAACACACCACGCATCTGAATTCAACACTGATTTGTCGGTATATGTGTCAATCGACTTGGATCGATGTTGGGTTGTTGCTATGATGCCTTGGTTCATGTGCTTGTGTCTTTTTATTGACGGGTCAATGATCAAATTATTTTTGTTGTACTGTACTTGTGCTGTATAATGACAATACATTTTAATCTAATGTAATCTAATCAAATCTAATCATGTAGCCGCAGCCTGTTTATTTGATTTATTTGGTAATTATGTACCCATTGTACTTTTTATGATGAACGTGTTGTCGTCTACAAGGCCTGCAAATGAAAGCTGTAATATCTGTACCAGCGGAGGTTGATAGGTTAAGTTTTACTAATTGATTACATTTACATTTACATTTAGTCATTTAGCTGACGCTTTTATCCAAAGCGACTTACAAGTTCTGTACGACAAGCCATCAGGAAGGGCACAACTCTATCAGCTGAGCAACAATGTTCATCAAAGTGTTGAGTGCTACAGTGTAGGTTAGTTTATTAGGACAAGTGCATGACAGTACGGTTAGTTAGGGTTAGATTTTTTTTTTTTTTTTTTTTTTTAATTCAGATAATGGTTGAAGAAGTGCGTCTTTAGTCGACGGCGAAAGATTGGACGTGATTCGGCTGTCCTAACTGGGGTGCGATTAGACAAAAACAAGCTTGCTACAGTACTTAATTATCTAGCCTACCGTAGCTCATTATACCAAGCTAATGTCAAGCCCTCCATTGGTAAGTTTTTCTTGTTTTTACATTGAAAATCCACAACACATTGACAGAGATTTTTTTGGGGCAAAGGCTGATCAGTCATACACATTTCAGCACCACACAGCAGCCCATTGAAAGTGGACAGCTCCCCCACACTCACTGGTAGCTTGAGAGAGGGCACACACGTTCAAGTGTTTATGGACACATACTGTATAGCCATCACCTCAAGTGAACAAAAGAAGGCTGTTTCCCAGTCTCTAGACACACAATCCCAGGTAAGTGGATACACGTACACGTGCATGAACGTGTGGTACACTTTTTTTTTTAAATAAAGAATATATATATATTTTTTTAAAGGTGCTGTAAGTGGTATTCTTTTGTTAAAATAAGTGGTCTACTTGTTAAAATAATAGCTCTACATTCCAACGTAATGTATAGTTCTGATGTGGAGTGTTTGGTTTGGAGTATATACTGTACATTTATATGTGTAATGTGCTTTAAGCAAAATAATCTGCTAGTGCAGTAAGCAAATCTGCCTTGTCAATATTTCTTGAAATAAGTAAAAAAAAAAAAAAAAAAAAAAAAAAAAACTTGAGTGTTCTCTCTCCTGATTGGATAAAGTGGGAACGGGATACTGTAACAGAAAAAAAATATTCAGTTTACTGCAGAGCATGAGGGACTGGGAGACCCATGATACTGACCAAACACTCTAGACCAGTGTTTAGTTTAGTTTAGTTTCTTTAATAGTTGTCATACAGAAGTACAGAATACTTTTGTACAAAATGCTTCTTACTGCTGCGCTCCAGAGACTGTGCATGACAAGATAAGTATGAAATAAAAACATAGTAAAAATTAGAAGTAAAAAAAGAGGTCACAGTGTTCAGTTTAGACATATGTACAATGTTCGTAGACGTAGTTACCATACAATATACAATACTGTGCAGTGTACTAATATACAATACTATATAGTGCAAGGCATAAATGGACGAGGTGCAGTTTAGGTACAATTCACAGTAGGTGTACGAGTTGTAGTGCAAATCCTTTATCAATAAATATAAAGTGTAAGTGTGTTTGTGTGATCTAAAGTGTGGAGAGTGGGTGCTGCAGTGTGTTGTTTGTTTGAGTGAGTGTGTGCGTGTGGGTGTGTGTGCTGTGTGCATTTGATGGTTGTTGCATAGTGATTATTGTTCGTTTAGCGATTATTGTTCGTTTAGCAGCCTGATGGCCTGGGGATAGAAGCTCCTTCTGAGACTTTCTGTGCTCGCCATAAGACTCCGGTATCGCTTGCCTGACGGCAGCAGTTCAAAGAGGCAGTTGTTCGGGTGGCTCGAGTCCTTAATAATTCTCTTAGCCTTCCCCTTGCACCGCTTGTTGTAAATGTTCTGGAGGGTGGGAAGCCCCCCTCTAATTGTGCGTTCGGCTGAACGTGTCACTCTTTGTAGTCTGCTACGGTCTTGTGCAGTGCTATTCCCAAACCAGGAGGTGATGTTGCCGGTCAGGATGCTCTCTATTGTACATGAGTAGAAGTTCCTAAGGATCTTCTGACTGACTTGGAACTTCCTTAGGCGCCTGAGGAAGTAGAGGCGTTGTCGTGCCTTCTTCACAACACTGTCAATGTGTGTGGTCCATGTCAAGTCCTCGGATATGTGGGCTCCGAGGTACTTGAAACTGTTCACTCTCTCAACTGGTGCCCCATCGATGCTGAGGGGGCTGTAGTCCTTGACCCCCGACCTCCTGAAGTCCACAATCATCTCTTTTGTTTTGCTGACGTTCAGGGAGAGGCAGTTCTCCTGACACCACTGTGACAGGTTCTCTACCTCTTCCAGGTAGGCCCTTTCGTCGTTGGCAGAGATCAGGCCCACCACTACTGTGTCATCAGCAAATTTGATGATGGTGTTGTTGTTCCGC
>NC_140175.1:21704268-21709268 GCF_963971535.1 Notolepis coatsorum
CAGACACTGATATCACCCTAACAGACACTGATATCACCCTAACACACACAGATATCACCCTAACACACACTGATATCACCCTAACACACACTGATATCACCCTAACACACACTGATATCACCCTAACAGACACTGATATCACCCTAACAGACACTGATATCACCCTAACCAGTGGCGGCTGGTCCATAGAGGGCGCTAGGGCGCCGCCCTCCCTGGTGGAAAGTGGTTTTGGATTTTTCTATAATAGTAGATTTCGACCGCAAAAAATATAATAAAATATTTTTTAATAAATAATAATTACTCATTTTAAGTATGTTTGTGTTTAAAATGCACAATAACGTGTAATATCTCAAATATAAATCATTGTTTTTTGCGTCCTATTAATCCACTCTCTCTACTGGGGCACTAGAAATATCGCCCCACTGACTGGGCGTCAGTTTGAAAAATGCACAGGGCAACATAAATGCACCTAGCAACTAAATTGTGCCAATCAGCATCTTCAAATATGATGCCTGAAGGGCACCTTTTTCTAGCGCCCCAAGCAGAGTCATTGGTGTGTCAGGGGGTGCGCGGACTGATGACGACAACAATGATTGTCGCAGGGACTCAAGACGAGACAGGATTACAGTTGTTGTCGTCGTTGGAAATTGATAATAATCACAAGATACATTCAGACAGTGTTGGATCTAACAAAATGGATTTATATTATGGACACATTAATGGAAAGTTCAAGCCCGGACCACAAAGCTTCTCAAAGGGTTAGTGCGACACGCGACGGGCTCTTCCAATTCGTACATGATGTTCTACCGGCAGCAAAAAAAGTTTGTCTCAGCCTCAATATATACTGTTCTGTAGTTCAGAGAACACGAGAGAGATTGATAATATTCTGTGGGGGTTTTCAATGTTTTGGTGGATTATCTGTCAGCAGCCTCCACCGTGGCCATTTATTAAAAAAATTCTAAATAACTTCGCTGTAACAGAAATACATATTTGTTTCACGGCCCAGTCCTTAAGTAAGTCCTCTCATCCTTCTCAGGCACATTCTCTCTCTGTTGAATTAGAAGGTTGTGTTGAACAGGTCCTAAGACGAAAGATGAATGCCTTTTTCCAGTAACTAAATAGAACAGTGTGCTTGTGTGTGTTTCTTGTGTGTGTGTGTATTTCGTATGTGTGTGTGTGTGTATATTTCTTGTGTGTGTGTATTTCTTCAGTCAGTATTTTGTGAACACGCACCATTCTCTCCGAAAGATAGAAATCAGAGAGAGAGAACTGTCCAGAACCCTCTAATTGTTGATATAACTGGGAAGTAAAATCTGGGACTGCTCCATGGAGACTGAATTTATGAGGCCATAAAATGTTCATGTGCAGCTTTTGCACCCAAATGAGGTTTGACTTCTGGTTCAAACCATCTAGCAATGCTAGAGTATAAACCTCATCCCAGTTACATCACCGATTGGTGGGTTCTCTCTCTCATTTCTAGCTTCAGGAGAGAGTGGTGCACCGTGCATGCTCACAAAGTGTCAGGAAGAAGAACATGTGAATTCTTGAAATTGGTGGCATTTCAAGAAATCCACCCTAAAACATAATTGACATTGTGCCATTTCAATGATCTTGTTAGCGTTGGGGTAGGTGTGCTAGAGTAGAAGAGATGAGACGGAATACGATGGTTGATCTTTCACAATAAAACAATAGTTCTTTATTGTGAACAGCGGAGCATAAGGTAGCACGAAGCAAATGAAACGGGCGAGACACACAGTCTCCACAAACCCGGTATAACGTTAGGAAAGAAAAGGCGAGACAATACACTCTCCGCAAAAGTCACAACGAAAACAAACACTTTAAACAGGGGAAAGGAAATGGGAGAAAGCCAGTCTCCAAAAACGGGATAAGTTATAAGATAAACGGCACTGGATGATGTTGCAACGCATACATCAATGTGGTACATACACTCAAGTAATATCACGAATATTGTTACGAAGGATCAGATTAAACCGAATATATATATTTACTACTTGATATATATTGCATAATATTTGTATATCGTCTGATATCCCTTGTGTATTCTTTGTACATATACACGGAATATCCCTTTACCTAGTACAGACCATAATATTTCGTTCTCCTATTGGATAGCGATCCACTAGGCGCCACTGCCATACCCCCAATGTCTAGTCCAAAGTCACCGCCAAGGCTTGCCTGGACATGCCTGGTTCTGCGCAAGAATACGAGACAGGAATAAGGCTGGTACTAGATTGTTCACCGTACGTATAAATACGTCGCAGGTGGATACAGCAGCACTTAGCCTAAAGCACTTAGCCTAAAGTCAAGTTAACCTAGAAACGCGTTACCCTCAAACGTAAAGCCTTCATCACGAGTCAACGACCAAGTGAAGTGAGCAACCTTGCATCTAAATAGAGCACTTATAACCGCGTGCAAATAGGACAGTAAAGGTGTCAGAGCTTAGTAGAATAACGTCAAGTTCGACCTAGTTAATGTGAAGTACCGCGCACCGGAGAATCTACACCGGTGAATGCAGAGCCCTTTCCAGCTGGATTATTATTATTATTGCTTTGGTCCTGTGGCTGTTGGAGCGGAGGAGAATCGTCTACACCCCACTACTGTGTGGGATTTACCCGTGAGGAACATCACTCGAGCCCGTCTCCAGGAGAGGCTGGCCGGCTTTCACCTATGCTGCACGCATACTTGGATTACAGCTGCTGCTTTCGTCTGCCGATCAAGGGAGTAATGTACCGACTCCCGTAGCTGGAGCTTATTGATTCCCCGTTGATCCAGAGTTTGCATTCGAACATTTCCTCCCCCTGCTGGCCTACAACCGGAGGGACCCTACTAGTATCTCCCGCTGCCCTACTAGTGTACCATAGATATAATTCCTATTGATACCGGTGGTATTCATTATCTCCTGCGTAATATTATAATGGACTTACGCTCTTGATTTACTCACGCACATTCTTCGCCTTACAAGCGCGACCAAGTAATGTAATCTACTATTATTGCTATAATAATAAATATTATTCTAACCAATATTGTGTGGAACCGTATCATTGTGGAGGTGTTCACATCATATACCTGTGTACTGTATGGCCAGTAGTAATGTACATAAGACAGTAGTGGTTTAATGATACCATACTTATTAATACAGTCAGGGAATTGTACCCCTCAGTTACAAATATGATAAAGCTAAGCACGATACCGAACCACGGTATGACACGTATCCTCCTAACAGGAGCGATAGGAATTGCTTCTGGCAAGAGTACTCACGTAAATGATCAGAGATCGACTGACAACGTGAACAGCTTACCAGGAGGACATATGAAGCAGGGCAAACAAGACTCCGCAGGCATCAATCAGGACAATCAGGACAATCAGGACAGAAGGACAGGTGATTTACTACAGGGCTTTTGCTCCCAGGTGAGAACAAAAACACCAAACGTCACAGATCTTGGAGGCGTGATTACGAAATCTAGCCGCATTTCTCGGAGACGCTCTCTGATTGGCACTGACTGACGCTCTCTGATTGGCCACTGACGCGTTTGCCCAATCCGTGACGAGCTGTGTCTTTGCCCATTTCCACGTCAAACAGCCTGCAAACTACCTGGCGTTCTATCGCCATGCTCTAATACAAACTCTAACCTTAACCAACTTCGAAAGAGTGCCTAAGCTTAACCGTCGAAAGAACTTGCCGTCACGCTCTAAGACAAACTCTAACCTTAACCAACTTCGAAGAGTGCCTAACAGAAATCTAACTAATCAGAGAGCGTCTCCGAGAAATGCGGCTAGGTTTCGTAATCACGCATCTTGGACAGTTAAATCAATACCTATAAACATAGCTAACTATCTCCCTAATAGGAATGTGAACATCGATAATTTAATTTGTGATTTGTGGACAAGTGACACTCTTTAGAGTTGGTCCGTTAACAATGAATTAGTGTCATTGTTATATAGAATATTTTTTCTTACATTCCATCCAAATGAGTTGTAGTCAAATGTAGGGCCTACAACTCTGGATCACAAAACGTACTAGCACCCAAATGCAGCAGGATACACACTGCAGCGATTGAGAGCAGTGACGGCAGCAGTGACTCAGAAAATGACTAGAAAGCAAAGCAGAAACCTACTCAAAATAGCTGCCATGACACTACCATGGATACCAACATGTGTTGTAACATTGGACATGTATATTCAGTGTAGGTTACGTATTTAAAATGCCAATCCCGTTTTCTAGTTCTGCAAGTGGAGGATTATTTTGTTAATTTTGTGTCATATCTGCGGATATCTGCTGTCAATCTGTAGTTAATAACCAAGAAGAGAGTATTAAAGTGAAATAAATTGCCGCCAGGAATTTAGTTTCTTTCATCATCAAGATAGGATATTTTTCATAAAAACAGAGACACTGATTTGCACAAATAATAGCAGGATATTAATCTGGCAGTAACAACTTAACATTAACACGCAATCCTCGCTGCCTGTAGCTTTCCACTAGCAAGTTGAGCAGGTTTGTCCACCCAGGTTGTGATCCCAGAAGGTCCTATAGATAGCATGTCTGGTGCACAGCCTTTTACAACAGTCAATATCTGTAATAACCCCTTTGCCCCCTGGGTAATAGGCAAACCCCAGCTGGCTAAAAGCAAACATCACGATCCAATCTTGGTCAAATCACAAGCTTTAATGCCAGGTTGCCAGGTTCAATGGTGCCAGATTTTATTAGCTGTGGACGTGCAAACAAGTGCGGCCGGCAGGCTTCTGAGATCCTGGCTGACCTTTTGGGAGTAGCCGGTGAGAGTGTGTGTGTAGCAAGGTGAGAGAGTGTGTGTAGCAAGGTGAGAGAGTGTGTGTGTAGCAAGGTGAGAGTGTGTGTGCAGCGGGTGAGAGTGTGTGTGTAGCAAGGTGAAAGTGTGTGTGTGCAGCGGGTGAGAGTGTGTGTGTAGCCGGTGAGAGTGTGTGTGTAGCCGGTGAGAGTGTGTGTGTGCAGCGGGTGAGAG
>NC_140175.1:21714268-21752114 GCF_963971535.1 Notolepis coatsorum
CACAAACAACAACCAGAGAGGAGGACGACATTTAAACAAAGGAAGGGGTGAAATTATTTCACTTTTTCCAACCAAACGGAACTTCTTTCAAGATCTTGCAACATTTAGAAATTGTTCAGGTCACTCTTTCTGTATGAAAACAACCTGCTTATCCTCCTTGAAAAACGCTGATTATCAGAAATGTTACTCCATGGGCTGACTTGTAAGAAAATAAGACATAAAAACTCAATATAACATTAAATGACTTGCAGATACAGATGGAGATTTTATGCAATGTGGGAACTCGAATGTGGGAACCTCTGCCCTTTCGTTCTCTGACCAACGCTGATGCTTCAGGCTCGCCAGCTTTGATGACAGCCAATGGACCTGTGTCAAAACCCTGCCCTCTTTTTCTTGATCCTCCAATCACAGCTGTCGCTTACCTCTGACTTCCTCGTACAAACTTTGTTTGTACGAGGAAGTCAGAGGTAAGCGACAGCTGTGATTGGAGGATCAAGAAAAGGGGCAGGGTTTGAGACAGGTCTATTGTCTGTGTTCTTCAGACACTAACGAGCTCCCAGGAACAGAGACGCGAGGAGGAGTATTGAACCCCATCAAAGGCTCAGTCCGACGGCGGCGCGTGACGGAAAGCGATCAGGCTAATAGTGGAATTCACTCTGCCATGCAGCTCTGTGTAGGTGGATCAGATTGATGATGATCCGATCAGATGATGTCTGGTATTGAACAGGCTTAGATGGAAGCCGCCTCAAGAGAGAGAGAGAGGGGGGAGGGAGAGAGAGAAAGAGAGAGAGGGGGGGGGGGGGGAGAGAGGGATAGAGAGAGCGAGAGAGATGGGGGGGAGAGAGAAAGAGAGAGGGGAGAGGGAGAGCGAGAGGGGGGAGATAGAGGGATAGAGAGAGAGATAGAGAGGGGGGAGAGAGATAGACTGAGAAAGAGAGAGAGAGACAGGGGGAGGGAGAGAGAGAGAGGGGGGGGAGAGAGATAGACTGAGAAAGAGAGAGAGAGACAGGGGGAGGGAGAGAGAGAGAGGAGGGGGAGAGACTGAGAGAGATAGAGAGAGAGATAGAGAGAGAGGGATAGAGAGAGCGAGAGAGGGTGGGAGAGAGAGATAGGGGGTGGGAGAGAGAGAGATAGTGAGAGAGGGGGGGAGAGGGGGTGGGAGAGAGAGAGTGAGAGAGGGGGGGAGAGAGAGAGGGGAAAGATAGATAGAGAGGGGGGGAGAGAGAGGGGGATAGAGAGAGAGAGAGAGAGAGAGAGAGAGAGAGAGAGAGAGAGAGAGGAGAGGGAGAGAGAGAGGGGGGGAGAGGATAGAGAGAGGGGGGAGAGAGAGGGATAGAGAGAGATAAGGGGAGAGAGAGAGAGAGAGAGAGAGAGAGAGAGAGAGAGAGAGAGAGAGAGAGAGAGAGAGAGAGAGAGAGAGAGAGAGAGAGAGAGAGAGAGAGAGAGAGAGGGAGGGAGAGAGAGAGGACATCCTGCATTATTGATGAGAGGAAAGGGGATTTCTCTCTACACCAAGGCACAAAGGAGAGCAGGCAGGCAGGGAGGAGGACGTGCACTACAGACAACACAACAAGCACACACACACACACACACACACACACACACACACACACACACACACACACACACACACACACACACACACACACACACACACACACAAACATACACTTTCACCCTTCATTAATTCCCTTAGTTACCGGATCCTGTCGGCACCGGAGGCGGTGTCTAAAAGGGAGAGATGTGAGCTGTGTTATCTGCGGTGCAGGGGAAGTCCCTGCTCATGCACTGCAGAGCGCTCCTCAATTATCTACTTCCTCACAACTCAGGCCCCGTTGCATTCGGTGCCCTAGGCGTGATTTCAGACTGTTTGTTTTATTTTCTGGTCACCACATAGAAGAATGGTCCTCATATCATTACACTCATATTATTATCACACATGAATACAATTGCACTCATTGGACTCACAAGAGTCTCAGCTTTACAATTCCGACGTAGCTAGAAATAGGCAAAATCTTTGTACAAAATGGCATGATTTTGACCACAAGCGCTCGGGCAGGCGTTTCAGCGTCATGCCCACCCGGACTAACAGACTGAAGTTTAGTTTTTATCCCAGGGCCATATGTGCACTAAACTCAGCTAGATTTTAAAACAACAGTCTCCCTTGCACCCCCCCCCCCCCCCACGCACACACAACATTAGGGATAGTGCAATTATCTTTTACACCCCCCTGTTTATATTAATGTTATTTATGCCCCACCCCTGTTTTTATATTTAATACTGTGTTTAGGACTGTTTTAAAAATGTTTACTAGCACCTAGGGTTGCATTTTTTAAATTTCGTTGTAACAACTGTAACAATGACAATAAAGATCTATTCTATTCTATTCATAAACTGCATGCGATTAGCACAAATCCGACACAGTTGTAAAGGTGAGACGTCCGTGGTTCCAATGAGCCTAATTGCAGTCAGATATCTTGAGGGGAGAGAGGTCAAGTGACTCTGTTGTAAAATGGTTGTCCTGATTTTCTTCCAATCAAAATGGGGTCTAATTATCAACAAGTTCCTGGTAAGGTAGCATGTGAGGGTCGATGTCTATTGATTCGTCAAGGGCTACAGCTTCGGGAGACGCCTCTATCTTCACTCCAGCTTTAGGATCGCTGCATGCACCTGTCGCCTGTGTTACGACTACAGGTTTATAGGGTTAACATCCAGAGCCGAATTTCTCTCCTGGTAAGTTAGCATAGAGTGGCTGGTGTCTTTAGATTCCTGGATGTCTCTATTATAGGTACTGGTGATGTCTCATATCTGTATCTTCACTGTAGCAGTAACTCTGAGACAACGAGAGCCTCTGAAAGACCACGAGCAGGTTGTTTCTTTCCCCTCGAATCCTTTCAGCTGGTTTTCTAGACTTAAACCTTAGAGCAAGATTTCTCCCCTTTAAGGCCGAGATATGCTTCATCCTCGGTTGTCGCTGAAATTTTGCACGTGGGAGGTAGACCGACATGCGTCCATGTCAGTTCAAGGCATGGGCTGCAGTACACTGCCGAACCACTATGTTACCATACCATTATGTTCGACAAATTGCTATATTTTCGGACTTCCTCTGCCCGTTCTTTCTTTGATTGGGTCCATGTGTGTAATGTAGTTAATCACGATCGATAATGGAACGCTCCGACAGAGCTCCTCAGATGATAAATGGTAAATATGGAAGTACGTCAGGCCCAGCCCAGGGCAGCGACCAATCACAGCCCTGTGTGGTCCACGTTAACTCACGTCGTTGCAGTTCAATTTTTGGCCAGCTGCATGTAGGAGTCGGCGGTTGTCACACTCCCAGGTCAGATCAAACCTGGGAGAATCTACACCATAGACTTGATGTGAACAGTGGTCTCCTACCTCCCTCTAGTGGTCACCATCAGATGGGCCAGATGAGGCAAGCCACCATTTTGTGTTTCTTTAGAATAGTTGATTTAATTGCTTCATGTATGTTGTCCTGGGCTTTTCCTTTCCTTGTTTAATGGTCATCCCCTTGTCTGGTTGTTGTTTATGATATTGCCTTGGTTGTCTAATTTTGTCTAGTTGGTGTTTAATTGTTTCTGTGTTTTTGGACTGGCCATGCCAGGTGTTGTCAATTATAATTAGCCTAGTATTTAAGTATGTCTCCTTCCTCTGTTCTGTGTGGCGACATGCAGTTTCCCCCCGTTCCTGTCCACGTCATGTTGCATTGTGTTTTCATTCTGAGTAAGTGTTAGTGTTTTGTTTTTCCTGTTTATTTTCCGTATACTCAAGTTCTGTTTCACTAGTGCCAGCACTGCTGCACCGTTTATGTTCTTTTGTTATTTGTAGTTTAACCTTGCTCTCTCAGTTCTAAAATAAATAGAACACCACTTCTTGTGAAGAGCAACCACCGTCTCCGTTCTCTGTCATTCTGTAGTTCTGGGGCTCCTCCATCGTTTTGCATATTGGGTTCTGTTCTCCCCCTAATCCTAACAGGCGGTAGGCTTGTGGGAGCTCGGTAGGCTCACGCTTGAGTATAAATTAGGCATTACCGGAGAGCTAGCGAAGTCAGGCTGGTACCTCTCGATTCCTCAGGGTCTCTGTGTATAATATGTATCTTCGCTGTAGCATTACATGCGACACAGCTAGAGCCTCTGAAAGATGATGATGACAACCATTGTATTTAATATTTCTTATTGGTAGCTCGTGCAAAATCACCCAAATCATTCCATGTCACGCAAAACGTTTTCGCTTATGGAAGGGCATTGGGAAGTTGTAGAACCGATCAAGATCTACCCCTGTGAATATTTTCGCGGGGATCGGAAAACGGGCAACGAGCATGGGAGCTCACGCAAAATCGTAGAAATATAAATACCTATATTTATTACTTTTTGGGTGGGGGGCGCGAGCGTGGGGATTTTTGGCTGGTGAAAATGCTGAGTGGCTAGTGACTTTGAAAAACCACTAGTCACAGTGGCTGGTGAGCCAACAAGTTAATGCCATTCCCTGGCCCTAGACGAGGGCCTATACAGCCTATGCCTAGGGACGGCCGTGTCCCATAATTCTTCCCCTGGTGAGAGTGCGACTGGCCCTCATTATCCCTGT
Source organism: Notolepis coatsorum (assembly GCF_963971535.1). NCBI lineage: Eukaryota > Metazoa > Chordata > Actinopteri > Aulopiformes > Paralepididae > Notolepis > Notolepis coatsorum. The sequence goes on from NC_140175.1 coordinate 21,718,871, forward strand.
CAATCAACTGTGTCACGGCGACAGCGCTGTGGCTGCAGCGGTGGGCTGCGTCGACTGGATGACAGGAAAGGAGAAACGGCTCACCTTCACAGAACACCGGCTCAGGAATAGAAGAACTTGAGAGAGAGAAAGATGGATGGAAAGACAGACAGGTAAGTTAAAAAGGGAGGGGCAGAGAAGATAAATCGTGCCTTCTTGGAAGTGTTCCGGTATATTCAGTTGCCTTTTTTTTCCTGCATTTCATGCAACTCAAGACAACAGTGTCTGTTGTGGATTTGGCTGTATAGCCTGTTTTATAGCCTTTATAGTCATCTCATTCTAAGAAAAGGGTATACATTGTGACATACTGTAGGCTACTGGTTTGCTAATTGCCAAAGACAACTTTAATAGGTAATTAGTTTATACCCCTGAACAGTGTTCTGTAGCGGCAGGAGATCCTACGTGTGAACATTTGATAACTCAAATATATTTCATTCAAATCTTTTCAAATTTGCAGTGCACATTCATGACCCTTAAGTCAAAAGCACCCGGCGGGCGAGCGACGTCGCCTGGCGATGCGATCAGCTGTCGCTCAACAACAATCTCTTAGCACCCCACATCACACCCGACCACTCAGGACCGCTTACAACCGCACGTGGTCACAGCTTGTCGAACAACTCTCGCCGGATATTTCGTTTTGTAACTCAAGAGGTAGCAAATTCAACTTTCAACAATGTATTGAATGATCGGGAGAAACGCACATCATCAAAATGGGTGAGTAAATTAGCTGACAATATTAGCATAGATGAATAAATAGCTAACGTTAAATTAGGCTTTCGATATACAGCCACCTGACATCGATAATCCCGGATCTGATACAGCTAACGTCAGCTAGCTAGCTAACGTTAGGTATATGATTATTGAGTGAACATCGTAGCTAACGTTAGCTAGCTAGCTATGAACAACCAGTACAGCTAACATTAACGTTTCCCTACTAACGGTGTTATCATAGCTATTGTTCTATTAATTGATACATTTATTTATATTACAAATGATACACCAGTAGAAGTCATGTTATTTCCTCATTGTCCTTGCTGTGTCGTCTGTCTGCCAAAAAAAAATAGGGTTGAGGCGATATTTAGCCAGGTCGCTTAAAAAATGGCTGGCTTAAAAAATCGGTTGCCTGGCAAAAATCGCCCACTGTGTGCATTGGACTTTAGAGGAAGAACCTTGTTAATTCTGGTGACCCTACAACCTTTCCTCTAGCGCCATCATCAGGCCAAACTTTCAGTTTTCAAATGAGTCTCTCTGACTCATCTTCTGATCCGTTAGTCATACGGTCATGCGATAAGAACCTATGAAGTCTGCCATATTGGAATCTTTTTTTTTTGCCTGTCCACCTGATTGTCACCAAAATTTGACGTGTGCAATCTTGGGACTAACATCTTTAAATGGGTCATTTAGATATTTAATAGGCCCAACTATAACCACCAGATCCAATCAAATTTCTGAAAAACGTGCGGTAACCAGGAAGTGATTCGTTACTTGTGAACACACTGTCCAATTTCCACCGAACTTGAACAAATGTGTTTGCTTTACAATAGCAAAGAGGCCTGTGAAGTTCTGAGTCATCTGGCCTCGTGGTGGTGCTATTCTCATAAAACTAAAAACATTAACCCTTTCACTACCGCACTACGAAATGGTTAACCCTTTCACTGCGACAATAGGTCAAAGGTCAAATTTGACCTCTAGGCAAAAGAGTCCCACTTGGTACTGCACTTTGTTTACATTTCTTTATTTGATTTGACGTGCTGGTTGGCTTCAGGAGAGTGACCAGTTCACATTGGATATTGGCCACATTTGGAAAAAAAATATCTGAGCAATAAATCAGAATTGAGCACCAAGTCTTGCAGTGTGACCACAGCCTATATGAGATCTTGCTAAATAAAAAGGAAGAAATTAATCATTAATCATTAAGTCATTAATTACCCGTGAGCGAAAGTTGTCAAAGAGCAACATGATATAATATACAGTACCACATACTCCTTTTTCAGTGCCGGGGCGTAAAAATTAAACGGACCACGTTTTAATTCAAGGTGTACGTACGTGAGGCCAGAGTACAAAAGCAGAGCGTAGACATTTGATACCTGTCCCCATTCAGTCACTTCCTGTGACCGATGATGAGCGGAACAGAGGGTGTGGATCTAATGGCCTGCTGCTGCTGCCACTCTGCCCCAATAAAGCTACGAGTCATTACCCAGCGGCTGCGTCTGGGCCACTCTCCCATCTCTCTCATGCCCTGAGCTCTGGTCCTGTGCGAATCACTCACTCACTTACTCACTCAATCATCCCATGGCATTGGCCGTAGGGGTGTTCGTTCTGATGGATGTCTGGGCAGTCGGGGATCGGATCTCCATAGCTCTCGGTCTTCTGCTGTACGTATTAAACTGTTAAACAGTAATCCAGAACTATTTTATTGCACTGTAAAAAAAAAAACTGTGATTTTATATGCGTCTGCACTTTATGTGCTCATTTCATGTCTATTCTATTCTACTAAAACGGAATATTATTTTACTTATTTTTACCATTATCATGTTTTATAACAGATTACAGAAATTCAAGAAGCCTATTGGAACGTGAGCTTCTTTTTTTTCTCCACTTTTTCTATTTTTCTCCCATCCCAATTTCATTGTGCCAATTCTCCCCTCCCCTGTCTTGAACGTTGCTCGCATATGCCCCCCACTGGCCGGTTGTAGGGAGGATAGAAGCCTTGCATCACGTGTCCCCTCCGATACATGAGGCAGCCTGTCACATCTTTTCACCTGCCAGCGCGGACTCTCATCGGCGAGGTGTAACGTGTGGGAGGCTCACACTACCCCCGCCATTTTCCTGTCACTGCTGTGCAGGCGTCCCCCAACCGACCTGTAGGAGTCGCTGTCCACAACGTCCAGATTACCACCCATCGACTTCCACCCGCTAACTCTGCCAATTGAGTTAGTATGACGGCCGGTCCAAGCCGGAGGCAACGCCGACAGCCGGATTCAAACCCGGTCTCTTGCGTTGGTGACGAGCACAATGTCCGCTGCGCCACCCAGCCGCCTCTGGAACGTGAGCTTCTGATATGATTTAGAATTTTTGATTCATATATCTGCATTATTTCATCCCACTTTATGCTTTTCTCTTGCTGCTTGTTTATTTCTTACTGGTGTAAAGCACTTTGAACTGCAATCCCCTGTATGAAAGGTGCTACATGTATACAAATAAAGTTATTATTATTGTTATTATTATAGTTATAGAGGCTGCAGCCAGTCCATCCCTTGATGTCGTCTTGCCAGGATTCTCTCCGTCTTGCCTCTTCATCGTTTCCCTTCTACATCCCCTGCAGGTTTGACAGGGAGGCGTGTCTGGAGGGACCAGGTACTTAAAGGTGCTGTAAGTGGTGTTTTCTTTGTTAGGATAAGTGGTCTACATGTTTCAATCGACAGCCATCACTGATATAGAGTGTGTGGTCGGTATCATGGGTCTCTCAGTCCCTCCTGCTGCTCTGCAGTAAATAGAAAGTACATTTCTGGTATTCCCTTCCCAGTTTATGCGAATCAGGAGAGAGAACTCCACACTGCAAAAATGTACTGACAAAAATACAAAATATGTGTTTGAAACAAGTAAAAAATATTCTGCCGATGCAGTAAGCTAATTTGGCATGGCATGTATTTTTTTTTTTTTACAAGTTAAAATATTTAGGGTTCTCTTTCCTGATTCGATAAAGTGGGAAGGGATACCAGAACATTTATTTTATGTTTAATGCAGAGCTGAGGGACTGGGAGACCCATGTTACTGACCAGACATGCGAGTAGCAGTCCGTTCTTCAGCACGGTTGGTGTTTAGCTGCCATACATCATTCAGTATCCCTATGCAAATACTATATTCAAATCCCCCTTTCAATCCATGCTTTGACATCCATGGATCTCGCAGATTGTAAAACGGCACATCTAATCTCATAGAATGTTCTGTTCAAACGACCTACGCTGAATAAACCTCTTTGAAGCGCTTCCTACGATGCAGGCCATTCGGTCAGCAGCCGGTATATAATTATATTTGTTGAAATACTGCACTGCAGCACTCAGAGACATTTGAATTCGAGCGGACAAAGAAAATCCAACACAGGAGTCGGCAAATAAAGTGACACGTTAAACGACAAGTTCATTTTCATAATTACAACGATCAGGGAAACAGGAAAACTTTCACTTTCCACTTTCCTTTTCCCTGTGTGTGTATGTATGTGTGTGTGTGTATGTATGTATGTATGTATGTATGTATGTATGTATGTATGTATGTATGTATGTATGTATGTATGTATGTATGTATGTATGTATGTATGTATGTATGTATATGTATGTGTATACGTATGTGTGTATGTATGTATACGTATGTATGTGTGTGTATATGTATGTATATATGTATGTATGTGTATATGTATGTATTTATGTATGTGTATGTATGTATGTATGTATGTATGTATGTATGTATGTATGTATGTATGTATGTATGTATGTATGTATGTATGTATGTATGTATGTATGTATGTATGTATGTATGTATGTATGTATGTATGTATGTATGTATGTATGTATGTATGTATGTATGTATGTATGTATGTATGTATGTGCGTACGTGCGTGCGTGCGTGCGCGTGTGTGTGTCTAACCTGGCTCCTCTCTGGACAGAACAACATGTCTACTATGACACATCTACCGTTTGACACAGTAATGATTCTGGTGAATAATACACCATCACACGCTACAGCACTTAACAGTCATTTGTGGCCGAACGATGTGCACAAATTATAGTGTCAAGGAAACAAGACACAGAGAGAGCGAAGGAAAAAAACAAAAAGGCAAATGTTGAAATAGTTGGAACTAGTTCCTCTTTATTCATTTCACCTTCAACCATGGATTATTGCTGTTCTCTCTTCTTTCATCTTGTGGTGTTGAGAAAAGCCCCCCTCTTTTTGATGTACTAAAAGCCCTTAGGCAACTTAACATCTGCACCGTGACACCTCTCTTCTCCTCTCCTCACCTCTCCCCTCCTCTCTTCTCCTCTTCTCACCTCTCCTCACCTCTCCTCTTCTCACCTCTCCCCTCCTCACCTCTTCTCACCTCTCCCCCTCCTCTCCCCTCGTCTTCTCACCTCTCCTCCCCTCTCCTCCTCTCCCCTCCTCACCTCTTCTCCTCTCCTCACCTCTCCTCACCTCTCCTCTTCTCACCTCTCCTCCCCTCCCCTCCTCACCTCTTCTCCTCTCCTCACCTCTCCCCTCCTCTCCCCTCCTCACCTCTTCTCACCTCTCCTCTTCTCACCTCTCCTCTTCTCACCTCTTCTCACCTCTCCTCTCCTCACCTCTCCTCACCTCTGCTCTCCTCTACGTTCCACACCATCACCTGACACCAAGAGCTCCTCCATCTTCATGTAAGCAACCCTCTCACCTAATAAATAAAAATGACTAACCTTTTACTAAGTAATCTATTGCCTATAGTACTACCTGCTACTATGCTAATAATGTCTATGCTACTATGCACTCAAGACTGTAGCACTCAAGATCGACACTGTTTGATGAACAGTGTTGCTTAGCCTTAGCTGCCAGAGTTAACTTGTACCCTTCGCTTCCTGCTGACTTGTTGTACAGAACTTGTACAGTAAGTCGCTTTCCGTCAGCTAAATTACTAAATGTGAACGTTTTAAATGTAGTAGTATTATCTCGACGCTTGCCTGTTAAGAAATAGAGAGGCTCTGCATGGGAGCTATAATGTGGAGTCGTTGAGCATTTCCTCTGTGTTATTAATACGCTTTATTAATCTGTGCTTTATACATTTTTTTGCCCATATCAATGTGAAGAAGAAGGATTGTATCTATACTGTAGATGGAAAATGTGCTATCTGTATCTGTAAATCAGGAATATAGATCTAAAAAAAGTTATTGATTTAGGTGGATCACTAATTTGGGCTTTAGAACAGTGAATCTGCTTTTCTTTCCTTTTCTTATTCAGGGTGTCTGCAGGTTTAAACAAGTTAAATTTAAGACCTTTTTAATACCACTTAGAGCCAAATCTTATACCAATTTCACGACCATACTAGCAACACATAGCAACACTGAACAGGTGGCTGCACTTGCGCAGCAATTAAAATTCTCGTGTGTTCCATACAAGCTCTCTCCAGACGCACCGAGCTCCCGGTAGCCCCTGGATTTAAAAAATGTAATTAAATGTAATTAAAAATACATTTTAAGGCCTTAAATTGAGAATAATTTAATTTAATTTAATACTTTTTAATACCCCGCAGATACCCTGTTAATTATGCCTAAGAACCTGACCACCGGTGTAATGACGCTGTTAATCATCAGCTTCACGTGAACGGGTGGCAGGTTCGGTCGGGTCGTTAGCAGACGTCACTCTTCCCTTTCTCTCTCCGGTTCTCTACCGCTTTGTGTGTGAAAAGAGCAATCACTCAGGAATGTCTTTGTTTGTACAGTACCTGCTGCTGTGTGTGTTAGTATCCAGTCCACTTGAGTGCTGGCAGTCTGCCGGGCGTCTAGGTTACCGCTCCGCTCACAGTTCTGTTTTGATTCGCCATATCGGATTCACAACAGGAATCCGTGTTAAACCGAGTTGCGTTTCCGACGGAGCAGCTTTGAAGTTAGGATGTTTCTTCCTCTTTGAGATAACAGCTGAAGGCTCCTGGCGTGACTTCTGTCTGCCAGTTAATAGTTTGGGCAAACTAGATTATGGTTAGAACTCAGAACTTTTTCAGGTCCGCGATTTATATTGTATCATTAGGTACGAGCTTACAAACCGAAAAAACAAAGAGGCCTATTAAGATGTTAGATCCTAATGTGAAAAAGTATGTTAATGTTCTATGCCTTATCTTTTTGACTTTGTCTATTTTTCGGCACATTTTCTGCTTATTTTATCTCTGCACTTTATGCATTGCCTCATTTTATACCTATGTCTTTTTTACCGCTGTGGAGCACTTTGAGCTGCAATTCTTATATGAAAGGTGCTATACAAATAAAGTTTATTATTATGTTATTATTATCTTTTTTGCAGCGCGCAATATATTGTTGCAAGCGCTACAAGCAATCCTGTGTTAATGTCCCGTTACCGTGAGCACTCCGACTCACCGGGATTAACGGGAGATGCCGTAATTCATAGCCTCACAAAGAGAGAGAGAGAGAGAGAGGTAGAAAAGAGAAAATCCATCAGGGATTTCGTCCCTCTCTTCTCCCAGGACCTCTTCAATTGCCCCCCCTCCCCCCCTCCCTTCCTCCAACATATCTTTTCACTCAATTATGTCTTTGCGGGGGTGAAATCTTTTCATGAAAATAGAACATCTGTGAGCAGGTCACAATGCGGACAGGTGCCATCAAATCATTCTGTATACTCGGTCAAAAATATACTTTGCCGGTTCACTGGGTTTTTCTTCTTTGCTGCAAAACCACTTCCAGTCAGCGGTGAACTCTCTTGTTCCTATATATAGTTAGAACCACTAAACTGCCCCCACAGACTACAATATGCTCCCACACGTCCTGCCTTTATTTTTAGATGGCGCTACAAACAGGGCCTATACAAGACTGAGAAAAGCTCCAGGTGCCAAAGGTGAAACACAAAACATTCCATAACCTACTTATTCCCAACTATAAATACAGTCCTCCACCCAATGCCCGGGTGGTGCAGCGCAAACAACAGCTGGCTGCGCTCCATCACTTTTCTCCGTCTCATCTTTGTTTCCCTCTTTCTCTCACTTCCTGGTTTCTTTCTTTACCATCCATCACGTGCTCCGTAGAATTGATCTCAAACCCCCCCCCCCCCCCCCCCCCCCCCCACCCCTCTACTCTCGATCCCCGTTTGTGATTGGAGGATCGACAAAAGAGGGGGCGGTGTTTGAGATCAAAGGTCAATCGGAGGGCTCTTCCCAACACCACCACGGCATCCTCGCCTGAAGTCGAAAATGAACATTATACGCTGAAACAACATTCTCATGACAAGATCATCATTTCCATAGCATTTTGTATAACAGTGGGGGGGCTTCATACAAAATAATATTCTCTATGTTGACTACTAGCAAAAATAAATTGTGTTCCGCTTGTCGGCTTTGAAACCTACAGTATTACGCTACTCTTAACAGTGCAAGACTTTTGCTACATATATTCCGCTCAACATTCTAAACAGCTAAAACGTAAAATCGGGTCATTATTCTCTCTATAAAAATACTAAGATCTGTCCATATGGCAACATCATTTATACAACAAGATTATTTCCCAGTAGAAGGTGTGCGTACCGTCACACGTTCTTATGTCTGCGGTGGTGAGTCTCGAGCGGACGGAGTGACTAACTAGTCCGGAAGATTCAGTCCGATGTGCGTGTAAGAGCAAGGGTCTGAATGAAGTAGTAGTAGTATTGCATTAATTAAGAAGTGATTGCAGTGAGTGTTAAGAGTAGCCGGAGGCCCCTCGGAGAAGCCTGGGGCTGTAGTGACCCACGAAGCCACCTTCCCTAGCTCCGCTGTGGGACAGAGGAGTAGCCGGAGGCCCCTGGAGAAGCCTGGGGCTGTAGTAACCCACGAAGCCGCCTTCCCTAGCTCCGCTGTGGGACAGAGGAGTCCTCCAGGCTGCTGTCCTGCAGCTCGTCCTCGGAGAAGCTGATGTGGAGGCAGGTGTCGTTGGCGGGGGAGGAGAAGGGAAGCGTCTGTTCGCAGCTGTCCGGACGCGTGGCAGAGACGACGGGGCCCGCCGTCGGCGAGTGTAACTCGGCTCCGGAGGGAGGAGGGACCGCGTCTCCGCTGTCGTCCAGGGGACTGCCGCAGCTGCTGGGGGCCGTCAGAAACGTCCCGCAGCGGTCCCCGAACGGGTCCTCGTCGTCGTCCTGCAGCGCGGAGAGCATGGACTTGGTCTCGTCGGAGCGGACGCCGGAGTCTTCGCTGGCCGAGCAGGAGCCGCTCTCGTTGCCGCCGTTGCTGAGGGAGTGGAAGTCCGCGGAGGACAGGGAGCAGGGCGTGACGTCCGGGAAGGACAGGCTGCTGCTGCGGCTGGGGGCCATGACGCCGTTGCTGCTGCCGACCTCCGACCCCGGCGACAGGGTGCGGCTGGCTCGCTTGCGGTTCATGGACGGAGGGGGGGGGTCCAGTTTGGGGATGATCTGTTTACACCTGTCAATCGGATGAGAGAAGGACGGGTTAAGTGGATAGTTATAAAAATGACTTATTTTTGGTTAGAAATTGTACAGTGGCATCAGTGTTTCAGCTCATTAACAAGGATGATGCATGACGAGAGTGGGGTGACAAGGATGTACTGTATGGGCACTCTTTTTATGGTCTACATTTGTCGGGCGAGCTAACTGTATTCTTCCCTGGCTCGTTGCACAAGTACCTCGACAAGGAACATCCTGGCTGACTACTCTGGAAGGGCGGCTGAACAGATTGAATATTCACCACAAAACTGGGCGACCGTAGTGACCCTACATAGTGACTGACTACCACCCTACATAGTGACTGGCTACCACCCTACATAGTGACTGGCTGCCTACCACCCTACATAGTGACTGACTACCACCCTACATAGTGACTGACTACCACCCTACATAGTGACTGGCTACCACCCTACATAGTGACTGGCTACCACCCTACATAGTGACTACCACCCTACATAGTGACTACCACCCTACATAGTGACTACCACCCTACATAGTGACTACCACCCTACATAGTGACTACCACCCTACATAGTGACTGGCTACCACCCTACATAGTGACTACCACCCTACGTAGTGACTGGCTACCACCCTACATAGTGACTACCACCCTACGTAGTGACTGGCTACCACCCTACATAGTGACTACCACCCTACATAGTGACTACCACCCTACATAGTGACTACCACCCTACATAGTGACTACCACCCTACATAGTGACTACCACCCTACATAGTGACTACCACCCTACATAATGACTACCACCCTACATAATGACTAACTACCACCCTACATAATGACTACCACCCTACATAATGACCGACTATCACCCACAAAGAAATGAGAGAAAAACTAGTTGTTTTGTCACTCTCCTATCGAGTGTCGGACATGCTTCACTGACCCCACATGTGCGTCAGTATCACAGGGCAACGGTCCATTCATTTGAAGATGTGGAGAATATCCAGTCATCACAGAACAGTCAGCTCATTATTTGTGATTCACAGACAAAGATCAAAATACCTTTTCCAGGCTCTGTGTTCCACACAGGGACACTCGTTAACCAGGTTAATAATAATAATAATGATAATAATTCATTGCATTTATATATAGCGCTTTTCTAGACACTCAAAGCGCCTTACAATGTAGGGTGGAAATTGCCTCCTTCACCACCACTGGTAGCACCCAACCTTGGGCTATGCAGGCTCAATGGCTGCCATACAATGGCACCCGGCTACACATCACACTACACAATGGCTGAACGGCTCAGGAGACAGGGATTGATATCAGCCATGTCAGAGACCTGATTGGGAATTTGGCCAGGAACGTCGGGGCGATAGGCACACTGGGTTCTTTAATGACCGAATTCAGTCAGAATTCAGGTTAACTGGATTCTCCCTCAGAATCTAAAAAGCTAGTCTCCTACCATTCAAACTAGAGAATGGTTGCTACTTTGCAAGCCATGGCAATGAGTGTGTGTGTGTGTGTGTGTAGTTTTTATGCACTGTGATAAGCTGGACAATGGATGCAAACAACGCAACATTAAAGACAATGATGAAAACAACCATTGCAAAGGTTTGATGAAGTAAGAAATGTAGGCTATGCAGGACAATACAAACGATCTACTTGGATGACATTTTTAATCAAAACAGGACTTGGATATAGTATCGGTAATGGCTTGATGAATCTTGGCTTGATGAATGCATCTACTATGTCCACATTGCAACAGTTCACTATAATCATTCTGCTTTCCTTCTTTGTGACGACTTGTGAATTCAGCATGAACCAGCGCAAGTCTTAAAGGAACACTCCAAATACACTTATTTGCCAGCTTCCCCAGGGTCAGACGAGAAGATTGATATCGGTCTCAAGCTTAGCGCAAGGACTGGAAGCAGGTAGGGAGCGGCTAGCTTAGCTTAGCGCAAGGACTGGAAGCAGGTAGGGAGCGGCTAGCTTAGCTTAGCGCAAGGACTGGAAGCAAGTAGGGAGCGGCTAGCCTAGATTAGGCACAAGGACTAGAGGCAAGTCCGTCAAAAGTGAAGAAATACGACTTCCATCGACTCCCAAATATATTCTCGTTTGACTCGGGGGGGGAAATGGCAAATACCTGTATTTCCCAAAATGTTGGAGTGTTCCTTTAATGTAACCAGAGAGAGCACAGAAGGCCCCGCTGGTTACATGGACAATCCCATCTATTATATTGTAAGAAAGTCTTACATGAGGGTGCGAGAGGTCTTTCTCCGCACCAAGTAGGGGTATTTAAAAGACTGTACAAATAAGCCTCACACGACTAATTTCCTCTCCAACACTCTCATTCTTAAACCCAACACACCGTGAGTTAAGCCTGAACTAGATGGAATAGGAGCTCTCTCTCTCTTTCTCTCTCCCTATCTCTCTCCCTATCTCTCTCTCTCTCTCTCTCTCTCTCTCTCTCTCTCTCGTTTTGGCTGTCTAGGCACTTTATCTACACCCCACAGCTCCCCCATTGAGAAGAATAGAGAGAGAGAGAGAGAGAGAGAGAAATAGGGAGAGATAATGAGAGAGTGAAACAGAAGAAGGAAAGAAAGCTGCAGGCTTTCCCTTCCTCTGTCAACAGCACAAAACACACACACACTATAAATAGCTGCACTGCAGTCTCTCTGATTGTACCACAGCTATGCCATGATGACAAACACACATGCATACACAGAAACATATACAGACACATTGACACGAAAAGAAGCATGCACACGCGCACACAGTCACACACACACACACACACACACACACACACACACACACACACACACACACACACACACACACACACACACACACACACACACACACACGCACACACACACACACACATACACACCCTCTCTAGGAAAACAAGCACAAACACAAACCCACTAACAAGCACAAACACAAACCCACTAACAAGCACAAACACAAAGCCACTAACAAGCACTGGTTGCTGGTTGCACTTTGACCCCTCCCATTAACATCACTGGTGACTGTTCGCTGGGTTCCCTTGTGAACTCTGGTTTGTGGGTGAGGCCTGGTTTTCGGTAATGAACTAATGGGCTATGAGTTGATATATTTAGCATGGCCCCCATCTAGAAGGTGGGCCGCAAGCGGCAACAGTTAAGCGCAGTCTTGTTGTAATTGTGCCGTATGCTATAGAGATAAGCAGCTGTGCCCCGGGAATAATGATCTTTCTGTGATAACAACCCTAGTGTGTCACAGCCCCCATGTGTGCCACCATTTTGTGTCGTTCCTAATGAGCAAAAGTAAAATTAGTTTTCCTTTGCGGTATGTATCAATGATTTGATTTCACTCCCAAGATCTTGCGTCCCGGTATAATTCAACCACGCGCTCATTAGGAACGACACAAAAGAAAGAATGCAAATGTTATTTTAGCGTGTGTGAGGAAGCTCAGACACAAACAGCCAACACTAGCTTAAAACTACTTCAATACAAATGGCTGATGCAGACTTATATAACCCCTGTCAAACTGAATAAATATAACAGTACACCAGACGGTTGCTTTAAATGTACCGAGGCTCGGGGAACTTTTATACATCGTATTTGGGAAAGTTCTGGGGGGAGGTGGTGAATAAAAACAAAGATGTCTTGTCAGTGAATATCCCATTAGACTCCAAAATTATATTGCTACGCGGCCTATATCCAGTAAATCTCAACCTGAGAACCAAACAATACAAATGTATTGACTTTTCTATACTGCAGGCAAAAAGAACAATAGCTTTCAATTGAAAGAAATTTGACGCACCTACAATCGGTGCTTGGATTAAGAATATGGCACAATGCACGTCAATGGAGAGAATAACATATATCCTCAGGAACAAAATAGAGGTTTACGAGGGTATATGGAAACCATTGAATGAATATCTGAGAAGGGAAGATATAGGGGGGCTTGTATAGGAGGAATCCCCCCGCTCTCTCCCATGGTCAGTTGACCCCGGGGGAGAGCGGAGGCATGTCATTGAAGGTATTGTAAGGATGTCATTTTTTTATATTCGATTTTTCACTTATTTTGATCTATGTACGAGATATCTTACTGGAGGTACCATTGAATGTATGTATTATTTCTACATGATAACAGTAAAAGCGGACTTAAAGATGCTAAGAGAGAGATCAGGGGAGGGGGGGAGGGGGGGGTATGTGGGTATACTTGTGTACACTTGTGGAGAAAAGTAACAAAAAATAATTGATGGCAATGAAAACCTGACTTGTGTACTGCAAAACCCAATAACAATATTGTTTAAAAACACATGTTATTTTATATATATATAATTGTTTTTATTTCAATGGGGGAATATCTTATTTCTGCTGTACCGTATAGCTTATTCCTCAGTGTGTACTGTAGCTTATTCCTCAGTGTGTACCGTAGCTTATTTCTCAGTGTGTTCTGCTGTACGGTAGCTTATTCCTCAGTGTGTTCTGTAGCTTATTTCTCAGTGTGTTCTGCTGTACCGTAGCTTATTTCTCAGTGTGTTCTGCTGTACGGTAGCTTATTCCTCAGTGTGTACCGTAGCTTATTCCTCAGTGTGTTCCGCTGTCACTGTGCTCGCAGGCTGATGGAGGAGAATAAATAAGAGTTGTATTGTGTGGCAGCCTGCCACTCTGCTCTTCCCCCAGGCTGATTTCCATACGTTCGACTCAGCACTCCGCTGTCACAACAACCAACCAAGAGACGCCTCTCCCACTCGCCACCCCCCCCCTCTCTCTCTCTCTCTTTCTCTCTCTCTCTACACCCTGTTCTCTCTCTCTACACCATGTTCGTTCTCTCTTTCTCTCTACCTTATTCTTTCTCTCTCTACCCTGTTTTTTCTCTCTCTCTCTACCCTATTCTTTCTCTCTCTCTCTCTCTCTACACCGTTCTTTCTTTCTCTCTCTCTCTCTCTCTCTCTCTCTCTCTCTCTCTACCCTGCTCTCTTTCTCTCTCTCTTTCTACCCTGTTTTTTCTCTCTCTCTCTCTCTCTCTCTCTCTCTCTCTCTCTCTCTCTCTCTCTCTCTCTCTCTCTCTCTCTCTCTCTCTCTACCTTGTTCTTTCTCTTTCTCTCTCTACCTTGTTCCTTCTCTCTCTCTCTCTCTCTCTCTCTCTCTCTCTCTCTCTCTCTCTCTAGCCTGTTCTTTCTCTTTCTCTCTCCACCCCACACCCCCATTTCTTCACCTCCCCCACCTCTGCCTCCTTTTCTGTTTCCTTTCAGCAGAATTTGGCCTCAACTTTTCATTCCTCTCTATGGTCCACTTTTCTTCCACTGCCTAATTCCCATTCTCTCTCTCTCTCTCTCTCTCTCTCTCTCTCTCTCTCTCTCTCTCTCTCTCTCTCTCTCTCTCTCTCTCTCTCTCTCTCTCTCTCTCTCTCTCTCTCTCTCTCTCTCTCTATTCACTCACACATGCCGCTGCTTTCAGGATCATTTCACTCACACAGGCCAAGGCAGTGCTGCAGCATGTTGCGTCCACTCATGGTTGACAACGAGCCAAAAAAGCATTCTAGGTTTTTGAGCGACTCAGCCTCTTCCATTCTATACTACATTGTGGTGTTTTTTTTAGTGTTAGAGTTTTGTAAAGAACAAGGCTGGTAATGAGAAGAACAAGGCTGAGCTAACGTTGCCGATGAAGGGGGCCGCATTCTTAATGATGATCGATAACGATCGCAACGTTAGCAGGAGCGAGGACTCGCAAGCTGCTGCAGTGTCCAGAGATGAATACAGATAACACTAGCTTTCTAAAAAAAAGAAAGAAACGGTCAGTGAAGCTGATAGCCCGCCTCTCCACTTTGATGGACAAGCCAACGTCCTGCTCACATGCTGTTTAATGGCATCATCTGGCCACAGAACATGACATGCCTCACGAAAAAACATGGATAGTTATGTGGTAGCATTATAGCACAAATCAAAAGCTAATCAACCACATGCGTGGATTTAGTTTTCTCCATTGTACTTCTTTCTTCCTTCCTTCCTTTCATTCATTTTGTATGGGCTGGTTTTCATTGTGAGAAATGTTTCATTTAAGCATTGATTGATAAATGTGTGGGAATGAGTGTGTGTGCATGTGTATATTGGGAGCTGGAACTAATCACCAATAAAGGTCAGCTGGTGTTCCCAGACGGTGGGCAAAGTGAAGGATCTAGTGGACCCCTAGAACGAGAGTCTACTCGACGTGAACAAACAGCCCATGGACTTTGTTTGTCTAGAAAACCAGTATTTGTTTTGTCACCGGACCAACCAACCACTACAAAAACTATTATCAGATTGACCGCCACCCCGTTGCGCCGCCCAACAGGGCCCAGACAGTGCTCTCCCAGGCCTGTGGTCTCGTGTGCCGATCTGGTAACACTATTGTTATTTCTCTGTCTTCTTTGAAAACCAGACCAAACTAAATACCCCTGGACTGGCTCTAGTTTGTAACATCTGTTTAGTGATTAGCTAGTGAGCTTACATCCAAGCATTTTGGTTGCAAGAAGTTGTAGGCCTTTAGGCTTTGGGTGGGCCTATGATAGGGTGACCAAACGTCCTCTTTTTCCCGGACATGTCCTCTTTTCACGACCCTGTCCGGGGCGTCCGTTTAACAAGAATTAATTCATGAAAATGTCCGGGTTTCATTGTTTTTCACGGCACTTTGAGAGCATCTAGCGCCTCTGGGCTGCATTTCTCACAGAACATATAAATTACAGAATTAAAGCTCTATTTGTTCGGACGCTACCTCACTCGACCAAATCCGTGCCCCGGTTCTCAGGTTACATACCGATATGTCATCCGCCGATTGTGAAAATGATTGGTCAGCGTTGAGTGTAGTTTCCAATGATACCCCACGGGGGGGGGAGGTGCGAATAAGAGATCTAGGTGCCGAGCGAAAACCAGAATTCAATCAGACTTCGAATGAATGGCAGTGGATGAGGAAATGGAATTCTGGAGCCTTTTTTTTGGCACACGGTTTACCCGGATCTCTCTAAAAGACCCATTTCTGAACGGACCTGTACTACATAAGACTTCAGGCTATGGATCCGCGGTGGTTTCCAGCTTATACCTATTTTTTGGGGGGATATTGTAACCACTATAGAAAGATTTTAGTACACAAGTTCAAGTTCAACTCAAGTTCAGACCTATGTTACTCTATTTCATTAGCACTAAAAGTGATTTCCCTTTTTTGCATTAGTAACTTCAGAATGTTATCTTTCAAAAGAGACCAGGCTTATGCATGTGCTATAAGCATAAAGTATAACCTAAGGATAATCTTTGCAAAAAAAATATGCAGTCCTCAAGTTCAAGTAAAAAGAAATGGCCGCTTTTCTGGGTGCATGTTAAAAGGTTAAAACAATAAGGCATCTTTGAGTAAACTTTGAGTATCATTAAGTATCTCGAGGCTGGGGCCAGCATGTCTTTTTTGGAAATCCAAATATGGTCACCCTAGCCTATGACTAGAAGTGGATACGCCTTTTGGTATCATATTCTCACATAAACAGATGATTGTGCATGTACAGGTCCATTTTAACCAGACACATACGCTTCACAAACAGTTTTTTCCCCACAGCAGTCCGAACACTAAACACCCTGGCACAGACGGGCAAGCATCCAAACTGAAATTAACATGAACTGAACTGAACTGACACTAACTGACACTTGTTATATGTGACTGTCCTGTATGTATTTATGTATTCATTTTGGGGATTGGGAGGTGGGAGTGGGCATTTGATGTTCCATGTTGATGTCCCTGTGCCTAAATAACATGCTGTACCGCAAACTATTACCACCAACCATAGTTGTGTGGCATTAAAGTATCTTGTATCTTGTAGCTTATATGTAACTCAGCTGACTACATAGAAAAATAAGTTGGTGAATGTGTTGCTCGTTCGTATTGAGGTTAAGAGCAGGGAGATGCATGTTGAAGGTAGCAGTGTTTGGTTAGCTGCTGTGGCTATCACTAATGCTAACCTTGTGGTGCAGCTAACGCTAGCCTTGGGTAATGTATCGGTTTGGTCAGCTGTGGTGCACCTAGCGTTAGCTGCTAACGTTAGCACATTGCATTTGATAAGCAGGAAAAACGTCAGGCCGTGTTGCATGTTGGGGTTTGTAGTTATCCTTTGGTGGCTTGTCTGTTGACGTTGACTGTAATGGCTCAGGGCTTGTTTGTTGGCGGTAAATGGTCAGGGTAAGTATTCGCGCTGTTGCTAAAGAGAGATTCATTGGTTATACTATGCATTGTAGCGCTAGCCTTTGTTTTGCCTTAGGCAGAGCTTTGGTGAGAGCTGTGGCATTTTGTTACAGATTGCTTTTGTGTTGCTTTGTCACTGGACCAACGCTTGTGGTGGGAATGGTTTACAAGTGGTGTTTTGGTTGCTTTGTCATCGGACCATTGCTTGTGGTAGGAGCGGTTTACAAGAGGCGTTCGTGTCGCATTCTTTTGTTATGCCAAATTCCTTTGGGGCTACTGGAAGAGTAGCTAGCTCTTAGCCTGGCCAGACTAGTTGATGTATTCATGTTGTAGTCTCGGGTTTCTTGCCTCTGACCCATTTTTATTTTCCTTAAAATGCTCCAAGGTCTCTGGTAGTAGGAGTGGGGTAGGAGTTGGAGCTGGGTGGCCAAGTATGTGTTCCGTCACCGAATAACACGCAGGAGTTAGTTGAACTCTTTGCTTTCACCACTAATGGTACAGGAAAAGCCACGCACCCACGGTACCGTAAGATGCTTTGGATACCGACATATGTAACCGGTAACCTCTGTAACATGCTGGGTTTTGAAGCAAAAATATATAACGTCAACCACACCTCAATTGTTTCCTCCTGTGGCAGTGGTTGAGGCTAATTTTGTATTTGTTTCCATATCAGTCCCCGTTCCCAGGCCCGATTTAACTCTGCGTCCTTGAGATCGTTTTCCGAAAAAGGTAAAGTTCAAAACATCCAATCAGATAGTGTTTTCCGTTGGGAGTTTAATGTGAAGACCATGTGACTTGACTGTAGTGTATTTGCCGGGCAAAAAGTCTGTCATGTCTGGCACATGTGTCTTGTATATAGGAACAGTTTGGAGTAGATATATTTAGATGGGGGCACTTGCGTCTAGTGTCTTTTTGATGCCACAACTCAGGAAATGGTTAGTGACATGTGTACAGTATGTTGTTGATTGAAACAAAAACAAGTAGGTTGGTCCATGGTGTTTTTTATTTTGTTGTAAGGGGGGGGGGGGGGGGGGGAGGAATGTTAGGAATGAAAGGGATAGAATAATTTTCTCCATTTTCCTTCTCTACATTCCTTCCATTCATTCATTTTGTATGGGCTAGTTTTCATTGAGAGAAATGTTTCATTGAGAGTAATACAGTATATATATGGGTTAAGCATTGATTGATAAATTAGTGTACACTGGGAGCTGGAACTAATCACCAATAAAGGTCAGCTGGTGGTGGTCCCAGATGGCGTGCAAAGAGTGTGGTATGATGAAGTGGGACGCCATTTCCCATGAGACAAGAGTCTACTTTTTGTGCACACAAACTTTGTTTGTTTAGAAAACCAGTATTTGTTTTTGTCACCGGACCAACCAACCACTACAAAAACTTGAACTGCCCGTGCTCGTCCAGGCCTGTGGTCTTTTGTGCGCCAATCTGGTAAGCTAACCCTATTGTTATTTCTCTGTCTTCTTTGAAAACCAGACCGCTTATTCTGTTTCCTTGTATTTTCTTCAATACTACACTTCATGTTTGGGCTAGAGCTTGGATCACCAAACTAAATACCCCTGGACTGGCTCTATTTTTTTTTTTTACATTTAATGGGGGCTCGCCCGGGATGAATCTTGGGATAATGTCTATTTCTTTGAAAACCAGACAATTTATTCTGTTTCCACATCTTTTCCTCAATACTACACTTCAGTAATATCAGGTAGGGCTAGAGCTTGGATCGCCAAACTAAATACCCCTGGACTGGCTCTAGTTCGTAAGAGCTGGTAGCAGTTGGCTCATAAAATAAAATAAAATAAAATAATTCTGTTGCATCATGTCGTGATTATATTTATATCTACATTTTCGGTATTTTCAGTTTTACAGATGTCCCCCACGTGTCAATAAACAGCCTCAACTTTACATTGGCTTTGTGTTCACTGGGAATACTGTCTGCTATCTGCCAGTTACACCCGGGCAGGGCAGACTAATAATCATAGTTGAATCCTGAAATTCGGTGGAATTCCCGCTTTAATGAGGTGTCACATGTATCACAGTGCGGTCCCCAGGGTCCCTGGGCCTGCTGCTGGAGTCATTACTCGCACTGTCTAGTGATTTAGTATGATGTACACAACACACACACACACACACAAATGTATGTGTGCAAGGACACACACACTCACACACACACGCAGTCGAGTACAGTCGCTAACACAAACACCCCAGAGACAGCCAGCCAGTCAGCCAGCGATATAGACGGGGTCAACACACTCCTAAGGAGCTATTCCCCAATGACGGACACGTAATGTTCACAATGTTAGACGCGGTGCCTAGAGCGGTGTCTGTGCTGCAGCCTGTCTTACTGCTGCTGCCTGTCTTACTGCTGCCTGTCTTACTGCACAACTCAAGCACCCTCTCACAAGGGTCTCACAAGGGCCAGAAATCATCGACTTCTGTCCTCGCATAATGGAAAATATGTATACAAACCATACAAGATGTGTACAGTATGGTCTACTAAGAAGATTGTAAGTAAAACATATGGCAACAAATCCACATGATTCGTTCAAGGAATTTAAAACAATTAACTTCCTATAGCTGACACACACACACACACACACACACACACACACACACACACACACACACACACACACACACACACACACACACACACACACACACACACACACACACACACACACACACACACACACACACACACACACACACACACTTCTGAAATCCTCCTCACCATAAGATTCATCACTAAGATGTGCACAGGCACAGCCAAGCAAAGGTGTTAAAAGACAGCGTTACTGTACACAAGAGTGATTAGCTGATTACACTATTGATCGGGGTTGGCGCGGGGGAACGACATTCGCACATAGAAGGATGCCAATAACGCAGGCATTAGGATGCAGTCACAGACGAAAGGCGAAACACCAGCGCGGGAAAACATTGCATGCCCACACTCTTGCCCAGCATGCCGTTGCATGCCCACACTCTTGCCCAGCATGCCGGGTACTAGTGCCATGCTCGTGCCACGGACACGGGTTCCGCATGCTCCTTGTACAGTATGTCATACTCACAGAGAGGACGGGAGGAGGGGCAGAGAGAAGTAGAGGAGGAGGAAGAGGAGGAAGAGGAGAGGATGGCAGTAGCAGAAGGCTCCCCAGGCTCTCAGGGAGAGGCGGACTGGTGCAGCGTGTGGTGGGAGGGACAGGATGAGCGAGTACTATTAGCTATGGGTCTCTGTGGTTATGGGTCTCTGTGGTTATCTATGGGAATCTGTGGTTATCTATGGGTCTCTGTGGTTATCTATGGGAATCTGTGGTTATCTAAGGGTTAGTTGCAGTAGGCTCAGCTGGAGGGCGGGGGTTAGGGCAGAATGACTGACTGACTGATGGGGATATTATCTTGGTTGGAAAATGGTCTCTCACTGGGACATGATGGGGATATTGTCTTGGTTGGAAAATGGTCTCTCACTGGGACATGATGGTGATATTATCTTGGTTAGAAAAGGGTCTCTCACTGGGATATGACGGTGATACTATCTTGGTTAGAAAAGGGTCTCTCACTGGGATGGTTAGATGAGGAAGAGGATGAGCAGGAGAGGGTCTTCGCACCTGTACCAAAGAAAGGGGACAATTAGACTAAGAGGCCTGTTTCATGCTCATTGCAGTCGACGACATGGTCTAAAGTAACGATCAGGTTGTTTCATAGTCATTGTGGTCAGAGAGGCTTGAAGATCGGAGAGCAAGTTCTGTCACCATAGGAGCGCAATATCGCCACGTGGAATGCGCCATCCGCAAGAAGCATGAAATGGGTTTAAGGCACCTTAGCACATAGGGGAATAAGGCCAACATGGTTTGTCTCAGCTAGTGTTTGTACTTTTTATATTATTATATTGTATTTGTATCTATACCTTAAGTGTATCTATAGTGTATATAGATACTGGACTGTATAGGACTGTGCATCCCCAACCCTGTACCCCCCCCCCCATGATGCTTTGACACCCAAATTTCCCCAACAGGATCAATAAAGGATTATCTTATCTTATCTTAGTGTGACAAGTTTAGTTATTAAGGTATTTGTTGGAATGATTTTCAAGAGTACATTACATTTACATTTACATTTAGTCATTTAGCTGACGCTTTTATCCAAAGCGACTTACAAGTTCTGTACGACAAGCCATCAGGAAGGGCACAACTCTATCAGCTGAGCAACAATGTTCATCAAAGTGTTGAGTGCTACAGTGTAGGTTAGTTTATTAGGACAAGTGCATGACAGTACGGTTAGTTAGGGTTAGATTTTTTTTTTTTTTTTTTTTTTTTTTTAATTCAGATAATGGTTGAAGAAGTGCGTCTTTAGTCGACGGCGAAAGATTGGACGTGATTCGGCTGTCCTAACTGGGGTGGGTAGTTCATTCCACCATTGTGGGGCAAGGACTGAGAATAGGCGACTTCTCTTTGATGACCCTCCCGGAGCTTGGATAGGAGTAGGTCTGAGGCGGCCAGAAGATGCAGAGCGTAGGGGTCTTGAGGGTGTGTAGTTAGAGACCATTGACCGGAGGTAGGCGGGAGCGGTTCCCTTTGCCGCACGGTATGCTAGGTCGAGGGCCTTGAAGCGGATTCGTGCAGCAATGGGGAGCCAGTGCAGGTCCCTAAGAAGTGGGGTGACATGGGCCGACTTCGGTAGGTTTGAGATCAGGCGGGCCGCTGCGTTCTGAATGAGTTGAAGAGGCTTAGTGGCAGTGGCCGGGAGGCCAGCGAGCAGTGCATTGCAGTAGTCGAGGCGGGAGATGACTGTTGATTGGACGAGGAGTTGGGTGGCTTCTTTTGTCAGGAAGGGGCGTATCCTTCTGACGTTGCTCAGGAGGAATCGGCAGGTTCTGGTCGTCGCTGCGATGTGAGCAGAGAAGTTCAACTGGTCGTCGAGGACAACACCAAGGTTCTTGGCGGTCGGGGACGCAGTCACAGCTGCATTCTCGACTGTGATTGAAAGGTCGGTTAGGGGGGAGGATTTGGCCGGCAGGTGGAGCAATTCTGTTTTGCTTAGGTTCAGTTTGAGGTGGTTGGACGTCATCCAGGCTGAGATGTCGGACAGACAGGCCGAGATCCGCACAGAGACGTGGATATCTGAGGGAGGGAAGGAGAGGAAGAGTTGAGTATCGTCGGCATAACAATGGTAGGAGAAGCCATGAGACGTGATAATGTTACCCAGTGATTTAGTGTAGAGGGAGAAGAGAAGGGGTCCTAAAACCGAGCCCTGGGGGACACCCGTCCGCAGGGGGCGGGTGGCCGACAGGGTCCCTCTCCATGACACTTGGTAGGAGCGGTCATTGAGGTATGATGACAGCCATGTCAGCGCAGAGCCAGCCACTCCCATTCCTGCGAGGGCCGCAAGGAGGATCTGGTGGTTGACTGTGTCGAAGGCTGCAGATAGATCTAGGAGAATCAGGACAGAGGAGAGGCCTTTCGCTTTTGCTAAGTGAAGTGCCTCTGTGACCGCAATGAGGGCTGTCTCTGTGGAGTGACCAGTCCTGAAGCCTGACTGATTAGGGTCTAGGAGGTCATTCTGTAAGAGATAAGTAGTAAGTTGGTTGGATACAGCACGTTCAAGTGTTTTAGAAAGGAAGGAGAGAAGAGAGACAGGACGGTAGTTGCCTATGACAGTAGGGTTCAGGGTTGGTTTTTTTATAAGCGGCGTGACTCTGGCTTGTTTTAGGGAGGTGGGGACCACCCCCGAGTTGAGTGAGGAGTTGATGGTTGCAGTTAGGAATGGGAGGATGTCTGGTGCTATGGTCTGGAGGAGTGGGGAGGGTAGCTGGTCCAGCTGGCAAGTAGTCGGACGGTTTGACGTTACCAGTGTCAGGGTCTCTGCTTCTGTAATGGGAGAGAAAGATGACAGAGTGAAGGATGAGGTTCTCGATTCAGCATTTGGAATGGGTGGGGGTTGGGAGAAGGAGCTGCGGATGTTCTCCACTTTTTCCTCAAAGAAGATCGCAAAGTCTTCGGCAGAGAAAGATGAGGGAGGGGGGGGTGGGGGGGGAGTGAGGAGGGAGGACATGGTAGCATGCAGTTTGCGAAGATTCTTGGCAGAGGCCTCGATCCTATGGTGGAAGAAAGAAGCTTTGGCATTAGTGATGGTTTTGGAGAATGTTAACAAGAGGTTGTGATATGTGTCGATGTCAGCAGTGAGGCGTGACTTTCTATACTTCCTTTCAGCTGCTCTCAGGACCTGTCTTTGTTCTCTCACTGGATCTGTCAGCCATGGACTGGGTGGGGAACGGCGGGCAGGTTTCTCAACGAGGGGACAGAGCTTGTCGAAGGAGGTTGCAAGGGCTGAAAGGAGGGTGGAGGTTGCCATCTCTGTGGAGAGAGCAGAGAAGGTGTCACTCAAAGGTAGAGCGGATAGTATGTCAGAGGAGAGGGTGGAGGGGGATAGGGAGGGCAGGTTGCGTCTGAGTGAGACTGTTTGAGTTGGGGTGAAGACCTTTCGGTTAAGCATGAGAGTTAGTGAGAAGGATATGAAGGAATGGTCAGATACATGTAGGGGAGTTACCGTGGTGTTAATGATGCTGGAGTTACGGGAAAATATGAGATCCAAGGAGTTGCCTGCTTTGTGGGTGGGAGGCATGGGAGTGGGAGTCAGGTCAAACGATTGTAGGAGGGAGACTACTATGACTGACTGAGATGAGTCAGGCAGGTTGAAGTCGCCCAGTAGAAGGAGAGGGGTACCATCTTCCGGTAAGGAGCTAAGAAGCATGTCCAGCTCATCTGTGAAGTGATCGAGCGGACCTGGAGGGCGGTAGAGTGTAACAATGGTGAGATTGAAAGGATTAGAGACAGATACTGCATGATATTCGAGAGAGGAGAGTGACAGTTCTGGGAGTGGTGTTACGTTTGTAGCCCATGAAGGAGATGTCATGAGGGCAGTGCCTCCACCCCGTCTGGAAGGTCGAGGTGTGTGAGTGAAGTTATAGTTTGTAGATAATGCTGCAGGTGTTGATGAGTTATTGGGGGTTATCCAGGTCTCAGTTAGAGCCAGGAGCTGCAGATTTAGACTATGGGCGTAGGCAGTAATGAAGTCAGCTTTCTTGACTGCTGATTGACAATTCCATAAGCCTCCCCGTACTGTGACAGGTGTATTAGTGGCTGTAGGAGGGTAGGAGAGATTAGCCGGGTTACTAGCAAACTGGCGTGGATGGGTAGAGTCAGTTCTGGAGGAGCAGATTGTGGATATAGGTATGAGACACATTGTATTGTCGAGAGTGGCAGGGAGGAAGTAGAGAAATAGCAGTGTGGGAGGGAAATATAGGATTATGGTGTACTTAGCACTGGGTGGATCGGTGGATCACTCGGCGGTGAACTCCAGGATAACTCCTCCTCTTTGTCCCTCTTCGTTTCTCGACGCTTCGCTGACGCTACGCCAGCAAGCCTTTAAATCACTATCACTAATTAGTGCTGTCTTAACACCTGGCCCTTAATGGGGGCACTTAACAAAACAAAATGGCCGTTTTAAACACGCCCCTTTAATCAAGTCAGCTGGTTCCTCACTTTTAAGATTCACTAATAGACTTAAAATGGCTTACCCTAGTTTTCAGTATAAAGCAATGTTTCTTCAGTGAGAGTGTCCTGTCCTTCCTTAACAGAGCCCAGTACAGTTCACACACTGAACCCTGATTGGCAAACCTGCTGATTGGAGGTCTTTCGAAGGGTTGTCATTTAAAATACTGCAATTGCTAATTGGTGATCAGCAGCTAGAGTTACAACATTTGGTAGCTGCTCTAATTATAATTTTTTTGTATGATCTTTTTCCCCCTCCTTTTTCCGTTTTTCCCCCATCCCAATGTTAGTCGTTTCCCAATCCCCTTCCTGGTCGTTGCGCACTCTACCCCCTACCGTCGGTCTGGGAGGGCGGAGACTATTACATGCTTCCTCCAACACATGTGCAGCCAGCCCACCGCTTCTTTTCACCTGGCAGCGCGGACTCTCACTGAGAGAGTGTAACGTGTGGAAGGGTCACACTATCTCCCCCAGATCCTTCCCTTGCTGTGCAGGCGCCCCGACCGAACTGTAGGAGTCGCTGTTTACAACGACCCGGACCCACCCCACCGGCTTTCCCACCCGCTGACTCTGCCAATCGTGTCAGCATGGACGGCCGACCAAGCCGGAGGTACCGCAGCTGGATTCGATCCCACTGTCTCTGCGGTGGTAGACAGACGCTTAGTCCGCTGCGCTACCCGGCCGCCCCGCTGCTCTAATTTTTGGTAGATAATGTTATAATAATAATGCACTAATGTTAGCTACTGTAACAGCAAACAAATGATGTGTTAGACACTTTGCGTTGTGGGTTGGATTAGGAGGACTGAGTGACCTCAGTAATGGAGTCAGCCATACTTAATACAGTCCCCCATTTGCAGTGTAAGGAGAGTCAATTAAGGCCGAGTCCAATTGTGACAAGTTAACTTTCATCTTTTTCAAGGTTTTTAAAAACGTTAATATAACTATAAATTAGCTTCTCAAATGAATTAACATTTTGACAGCATCGTTAACACTAGAACAGCTGGCCTAAGCCTTTTGTTCAAGGGACAGAAGCAATCAAGAGAACACCGGCTCAGTTGATTTGACACAGTCCTCCTCTGAGCCGTCAGTGAATGAGGGAGAGGAGAGGAGAGGAGAGGAGAGGAGAGGAGAGGAGAGGAGAGGAGAGGAGAGGAGAGGAGAGGAGAGGAGAGGAGAGGAGAAGAGAGGAGAAGAGAGGAGAAGAGAAGCGAGGAGAAGAGAGGAGAGGAGAGGAGAAGAGAAGAGAAGCGAGGAGAAGAGAGGAGAGGAGAAGAGAGGAGAGGAGAGGAGAGGAGAAGAGAAGCGAGGAGAAGAGAGGAGAGGAGAAGAGAGGAGAGGAGAGGAGAGGAGAGGAGAGGAGAGGAGAGGAGAGGAGAGGAGAGGAGAGGAGAGGAGAGGAGAGGAGAGGAGAGGGCGGTTATGTGACCAAAAACCACAGCGGTTATGGGCTAAACAGCATCTAACTGTTTCTCTCTCTCGAAATTCTAACATTGCAGGAAAAGTCAAGTAGGGAGGACATTGTGTTTTTTATAAATGTTTTGTTCCAAAGTATTGGAACTCTAAAATTCAAAAACAGCCCAGTTGTTCCAGTGTTAAAACAGCTTTGATCAAACAGCTATCATAAAGGAACATTTAATTCCAACAATATGTCCCCTTTCTTGCGTCTGTAAAACACACTGGTACAGTATACGAGATGTTTACTCATGGACATGCTAAATATTAGGGCTGTCCCCGACTAAGGATTTGGATAGTCGACTATGATTGGCCAAAACTTGCCGTTAGTCGACTATTAGTCGAAAAAAATTTGTTTTTATTATTCCATTTGGGTTGTGGGGGTGCTTAATGTCTGAAGGAGTCGACTGAAGGCTTCTTGTCCTCTGCAAAAGCATGCAATTGGTCCACTGATGGATACATCTTGATATTTGTCTAGTCTAGTGTGTTCATTAGATGGGTGCAATCCTCTTTCAGTGCCTCTGTGCCTGTTTTCGTAGGCAGTTAGCCTCTGGTATGCGTGCCATTAGCGTTAGCCACGCTTCTAGGCCTCTTTTCTTTTGGAAAGAATGATAAAAAAAAATATATATATATATATATATTTTTTTATAATCTTTTTTGTATTCGACTAAGAGGTTGGCAGTCGACTACGGCTCCTTTCGACCGATTAGTCGACTAATCGACTAATAGGGGTCAGCCCTACTAAATATATAGCCAATAATTGTTCTTGAATTAAAATGTATATAGTATCAATATCAATATGTGATAAAGTTGGCAGAGAGAGTGGGAATAATATTATGGTTGTTTGAAAGCTCACAGCCCTGGGAGCTCACAGCGCATATAGGATGAGTCATGAATGAAGCCAGCCTCCTTGTTTACTCCACCGATCAATAACCTACAATAGAACAAGGCACTCAGGAGAACAACGGTTAACGAAAATATCAACACATCGATTTGTTTCAATCTTTTATATCCAAAACAATCCGCGGGGGCTCCGCAGACGCACAGGAAAAGACAGAATAAAGGAAAATATGAATCAATAAAAATAGCTGAATCCACTACAGTTGCAGTATGCGCTGCAGGGCTGAATGATAGATGTATCATTCTCCGCTGCAATTCTGAACACTGTCACCCTACCAAAATGTTTTGAATTTCTTGCACTTAAAATCTGAGTTAGGACCTGTCTCTGTGAGTGCGGGGGGGGGGGGGGGGGGGGTGTACAGCCCCATCCGCTGACCCACGGTCCATTGATTCGTCTTTTCTGAATTCTGATGATGCTGAATTGATTGCTTTAATCTGAACTGGTTGGGTGGTGCATAAAATGCCTGGATTTGTTCCAGCTGCTAACAGAACCTACTAGACCTAATCTGAAAGATTGTACCAGGCCCTAATAGATCTGATTTGGCAACATTTCTGCCTGTGGTGTCTTTGAGTTGGGTATTAGTGATCATTGCCCCATCACACTCGAGGATTAAGAGGACAAAATTATCATATGGCTTTAAAGATAAATCTAAAATATTTTAGTCTCAGAATGACGAGGGCTTCTGGAAACTGGGACCAGGCCTTCATTGTGTTTTTATATGAATTTACACTGTGCATCTGAAATCCAAGATGTTGATTTTTCAAAAACCTTTCATTCTGTTGTTGATAAGCATGCTCCTGTTAATTAGTTATCTCAGAATGAAAGATTCAAAACTCCCATCTTCCCATCCCAGTTTCATCTGAGCTAGCAGCTTTATTCAGGGACCTTGGTATCTGGCTGGATGAAAGGTTTACGTTTAAACACCATATAGATGATCTTGTCAGCAAACTGCATAAAGAAATGGGCTTCTTCTATAGAAATAAAGCCAACTTCACTATGTTTAGTAGGATTATTATTATTTTTTCTTATCATTGTTGGATTGTGGGGATGTAATTTATAGAAATGCTGCTCCTTCCACTCTTAAACCCCTGGACACGGTCTATCATTCTGCCCTCAGATGTATTCCTGGTGATACAGTAGCTATGACACTCAACCCCTGTGTCCTCTGTGACGAGGCGGGTTGGTCTTCTCTGGCACTGGTGATACAGTAGCTATGACACTCAACCCTGTGTCCTCTGTGACGAGGCGGGTTGGTCTTCTCTGGCAGAGGCGTAATGATCATTGTATTTGTTTATCTATGAGGTCATTATCCGAAAGCTACCACCTTATATTGCAATGATGCTAGATTGGAATTCTGACCCTATCAACCCGCTCTATGACTGGCTTATGCTTAAGGTCTGCACAGTCTGCATTGAAGTCTGCCTTTTGCTTTTAGTGCTCCAACTTCCCGGAATGATCTTCAGTATTATAAGCTGAAGATCAATTCTCTGCTGACCTAAGCTCAGTTCAGGACCATGATTTTAAACCTTCCTGGTACTCTCTGTAATTGTTTTAAACATTTAATTACTTTATATATATATATGTTTTACTTATAGTTTATTGTTTTTATTTGTTTTTATCAATTGTAAATATTTTTCATCTTGTGATTTTACAATATGTTTTCCTCTTTATATTCATCTGTTTTATTTATTATCTTGTTTAATCTCGACACAGTTGAAAATGAGGGCAACCGCAATTTGTTTCCCGAGTTTTAAACAAAGATTTGACGATCATAATGGAAAATATTATACTTTTCACAGGTATTACAATTGTGATATGATTGACGATATTAAAGGGTATATTAATGTATTTTTTGCAGTATTGTGTTAGTTTCATTGAAAAGGCATTCAAATGATTTTTGCAGGGGTCCTTATTAACATGCATCTCAGGGAATCGCCGAAGCACCACAGTTCTTAATTTAGAATGCTATTTTCACACACATTTCATCTTTTACAAATATCGTAGCCTCCTGGGATTTGGATATTGCACTAGACTAGAGTCCAGACCATGCTACGGATTTTGATAACATTCCGATTGATTGTTCAGCCTAATGCGCTACAGGCAAGAGGCAGATGGCTGACACAGGCAGCCGCCAAACACTATGGAATCACACCCTGCAGTTTGTAACAGTTGGAACTCGTCTAATGAACATGTAAGCCCCTGATTGGCCGGTCTCTGGCAAACCAGAGCAGTATGCTAATAATCATCCTCAGGCCCACGGATTTGGATTGGCGTGGTTACCGTGGCGATGGGGAAACTGTCAAGGCACACCACCCGAAAATACAGGATATTATGGGGATTGTTTTGTGGTGGGACCAACCTTAGCAATAGTATCTCGTTCTGCTGTGATATTAACCCTTTTTTGAGATGTACCATCTCACATGTGGGTTTACTACTGGTAATGGAAAGCTACAGTATTAGTTCCAGAATTCCAAGATAGAATGTACACCTGACACAGTATATATTCCTCATAGTATATATATTCAAATTCAAATCTTTATTGCCCATATATATTATCTGTAACATATAATATAACTGATACAGAGGGCATACAGACCCTCACTGCATTCTGCACACTGTTTACTTTTCTCATATTCTTTATGTTAATTATATTGTTTACATACTGTTACACACAGTTTTTTCTCATTATTTTCTGTATTCAGATCAAATTGTGTTGCCTATATTTATTTCACTTTACCCTGCCCATACCTGTACCCCCCCCCCCCGCTATGATGCCAACATTCCCCCAAGGGGATCAATAAAGGAATATCTTATCTTATCTTAACACATGGTACACACTCTGCATATACCATATGTGTGTGTGTGTGTGTGTGTGTGTGTGTGTGTGTGTGTGTGTGTGTGTGTGTGTGTGTGTGTGTGTGTGTGTGTGTGTGTGTGTTTAGGTGGCTGGAAAGCCTACATAACAGTAAAATAATGGCACCACGAGCTGTCTGTGGTGTAAAACGACATCGTTCCTGCTAGAATAAGTCCCGTGCAGAGCGGCTGTCGGACGTGATTCAGAGAGATGGCAGGATGGCGGCTCTGAGAACATTGGTGGTGGATCTCTGTGGAGAACGATGCCTCCTGAAAGGCGGACAGACGAGAGTATATCTCCGAGTCGACTCGCGGCACACGGCGTGTAAATCTAACTGACCGGATCTAACGCCACCGAAAACCCTGAGAAGCTCCATCCATTTAACGGTCGTCACATCACTCACGCGCACGCACACACACACTCGCGCAGACGCACACACACACACTCGCACGTGCAGATGCATTCGCACACACACAACACACACACAGAGTCACACACAGAGTCACACACAATGAAATCAGCAGCCAACAGGACTGACCTCACTGACACACACACACACACTCACACACACACACACACACACACACACACACACACACACACACACACACACACACACACACACACACACACACACACACACACACACACACACACACACACACACACACACACACACACACACACACACACACACACACACACACACACACACACACACACACACACACACACACACACACACACACACACACACACACACAATGAAATCAGCAGCCAACAGGACTGACCCCACTGACACACACACAACTCGATGGTAATGATCAAAGAGAGAACAGGGGAGAAGACGAGGGGAAAGGCTACATTATGTAAATTATGGGCCAGTGCCCTCTGAGAGAGAGAGAGAGAGAGAGAGAGAGAGAGAGAGAGAGAGAGAGAGAGAGAGAGAGAGAGAGAGAGAGAGAGAGAGAGAGAGAGAGAGAGAGAGAGAGAGAGAGAAAGAGAGAGAGAGAGAGAGAGAGAGGGAAAAAACGTAATGGGACTTGCTCTACCATAAATATGCAATTTGGCTACAAAAAGTTGTCGTGCTGCCACTTCTGTGACTTTTATGGTTACGTCATGGTTAGGATTACTGTAGGTTGAGGCTAGGGTTATAGGTCAAGGTTAGGGTTAGGATTAGGGGCGGGTTATGGTGAGAGTTCAGAACTCACCAAGTCGTAGGAAGTCCTATGAAAGGCCGGCACTCATGAGAATATAGCCTGAATAATGGTGTGCATAAAATGAACCTGTCATGCACCTCCAAGCCACCAGGCTTCCTGCCCTCTCTCTCTCTCTCTCTGTCAAGCAGGAGTGATCCAGGTGTGGGGAGTCAGGCGATCAGCTGTTCCACATCTTCCACTTTGCCAGATTGTAGACTTACGTCCTGTTAGTCGAGTCTATGCCTGGTGAACCTCCTGCCTGGTGAACCTCCTGCCTGGTGAACCTCCTGCCTGGTGAACCTCCTGCCTGGTGAACCTGCTGCCTGGTGAACCTCCTGCCTGGTGAACCTCCTGCCTGGTGAACCTCCTGCCTGGTGAACCTCCTGCCTGGTGAACCTCCTGCCTGGTGAACCTGCTGCCTGGTGAACCTGCTGCCTGGTGAACCTGCTGCCTGGTGAACCTCCTGCCTGGTGAACCTCCTGCCTGGTGAACCTCCTGCCTGGTGAACCTCCTGCCTGGTGAACCTCCTGCCTGGTGAACCTCCTGCCTGGTGAACCTCCCTCCTGCCTGGTGAACCTCCTGCCTGGTGAACCTCCCTCCTGACTGGTGAACCTCCTGCCTGGTGAACCTCCCTCCTGCCTGGTGAACCTCCTGCCTGGTGAACCTCCCTCCTGCCTGGTGAACCTCCTGCCTGGTGAACCTCCTCTCTGCCTGGTGAACCTCCTGCCTGGTGAGGTACATCCTGCCTGGTGAACCTCCCTCCTGCCTGGTGAACCTCCCTCCTGGTGAACCTCCCTCCTGCCTGGTGAACCTCCTGCCTGGTGAACCTCCCTCCTGCCTTGTGAACCTCCTGCCTGGTGAACCTCCTGCCTGGTGAACCTCCTGCCTGGTGAACCTCCTGCCTGGTGAACCTGCTGCCCGGTGAACCTCCTGCCTGGTGAACCTCCTGCCTGGTGAACCTCCTGCCTGGTGAACCTGCTGCCTGGTGAACCTCCCTCCTGCCTGGTGAACTCCCTCCTGCCTGGTGAACCTCCTGCCTGGTGAACCTGCTGCCTGGTGAACTCCCTCCTGCCTGGTGAACCTCCTCCTGCCTGGTGAACCTCCCTCCTGCCTGGTGAACCTCCTCCTGCCTGGTGAACCTCCTGCCTGGTGAACCTCCTGCCTGGTGAACCTCCCTCCTGCCTGGTGACCTCCTGCCTGGTGAACCTCCTCCTGCCTGGTGAACCTCCCTCCTGCCTGGTGAACCTGCTGCCTGGTGAACCTCCTGCCTGGTGAACCTCCTGCCTGGTGAACCTCCTGCCTGGTGAACCTCCTGCCTGGTGAACCTCCTGCTGGTGAACCTCCCGCCTGGTGAACCTCCTGCCTGGTGAACCTCCCTCCTGCCTGGTGAACCTCCTGCCTGGTGAACCTCCTGCCTGTGAACCTGCTGCCTGGTGAACCTCCTGTCTGCTCCTTTATGTTATTCCCTGGCTTTGTACTCTTTGTTTGTCCGTGGGTTTTTCAGAATATTTTTGTTGGCAGGCAATTGGACTTTAATTGTTCGTGTGGTTTCTTTTGATACTTTGTTTAATTTGTTCTTTGACAAACGCTCAGCGTTGCTTTCCGTTGGGCATTTATTCTGTTTTGTGTTCTTGTTCTGTTTACCCCAATTCCTAGTATTCCCCTGTTCCATATATCTTCGTATAATAAATATATATACCCGCTTTTGGGTTTTACTCCATGCCTCGTTTGTGTCTGCACTTGGGTTCTGGCTCTTGTATATATTCGTTACAGAACCCAGTGTGGACAGCTATATGGGCCTGGGTACTGTATCTACAAACAGCATTTATACAAACAATTCTTAGCGTTTGTTTAACCTGCTTCGAGTACCTTGTCACATAAGGCCAGACGCCATGTCAAAGTCAAATT
>NC_140175.1:21752314-21784469 GCF_963971535.1 Notolepis coatsorum
GGCTGGGGGGAGGGGGAGGGGGGGAAGCATGCACACTGCACGGCGACAAAAACACACACACACACACATTACATACAGTGCAGACACATACCAGAGCACCTGCGATGTTGAGACATGCACACAAGGAGACATAAATCGATACACAGAGTGATTCCTGCCCTCACATACAGTACACACACACACACCACACACACACACACACACACACACACACAAATTCAATACTCAATCACAGTTCCTCAATGCTCTCCTCGCCTCCCTCTTGTAATCGGCTTTAACGTGCACTCACTTCAGAGAGACAGGACACTGTGCCTTGAGACTGTTCTCTCAGACAACAGAGTGAAAAGAAAGAAGACAAGGGAAATGGAATGAGAGAGAGAGAGAGAGAGAGAGAGAGAGAGAGAGAGAGAGAGAGAGAGAGAGAGAGAGAGAGAGAGAGAGAGAGAGAGAGAGAGGGAGAGGGAGAGGGGGGGAGAGAGAGAGAGATAGAGAGAGAGAGAGAGAGAGAGGAGAGAGAGAGAGAGAGAGGGAGAGAGAGAGAGAGATGGAGAGAGAAGAGAGAGAGAGAGAGAGAGAGAGAGAGAGAGAGAGAGGGAGAGAGAGAGAGAGATGGAGGGAGAGAGAGAAACAGTACAGGTAGAGGGTTCTACTGATGATGTGAGGCTCAGGTCCAACACAGGAGGAGAACAGGGAGTCTTGACTGTAGCTGCACTTAAGAAATGGTGCTGATGATAACAACATTAAAAGTCCATTAAGAGGTAATTATACCACACCGGCATACAGTATGTACTCAGTGTGTGTGTGTGTGTGTGCGTGTGCGTGCGTGCGTGTGTGTGCGTGTGCATGTGTACTCAGAGATTATATCAAAGTCAACCGGTAGTGAGAGGGAGGAGGCAGATAAAGTGTGCCAAGTAATCTGTACTATCTGTGCCTCCATACAGTCACCTTGAAACACTGTGTTTGTCCCCAGAGACTGCAGGCCACCAGCACTCTCAATCATTATTACGTCATTATTATTATTGAATGGTCTACTATTAGTGAAGAACTAAGAGTTCCTTTAGTTGAGGACAGGACTAATTCCTTCATCCTTTCTCTCTTCAAGCCCTCCATCCTCTCTCTCTGTCTTTCTCTCCAGAGTCTTCTTTTATAATCGCCTGATTAAAGTCACACTTTCACGAGCCGTCGGCTGGTTCTGCTGAGTCAGGCTTTCCTCCACTAATGTGAGTGAGCTAGTGGTTCCCTCTGTCTGTCCAGCCGACCGCCTGCGGTCCGTTCTCGCAAAGCTAATGTCTGACTATCAACGCCGTGCTGGGAGAACTGGCCTTGGGGTTTTTACAGAGTGTGTGCATGTGCGTGTGTGTGTGTGTGTGCGGAAGTACTATGCATGTGAGTAGACAAGCGTGTGTGTGTGTTGGAATTGTTTGATTTGGATAGTACTGTATGTACCTACAATATACAACTTATGTTAGTTGATCCCTGTGTGGCACAGGGACTGTTTGTCTATGGTCGGTCACATAATGGATTGTGGTCAGAGAGACTCTTCTTTTAATCAGGTTATCTGCAGGTTTCAACAAGTTAAATTTAAGACTTTTTAAGATCTTTTTAATATGGGCGGCTACGTGGCATAGTGGGCAAGGCGCTCGCCACGAATGCTGAGACGCTGGGCTCGCCTGTTCGAGCCCAGCGCTCCACATTGCTTTCAGTTTAGCTGGTCGTTCATACTAATACACATTGGCCGTATTAGGGGGTGGGAAACTGATGGGTGGGGATCGGGCGTTGTGGACAGCGACTCCTACAGGTCGGTTGGTGCGCCTGCGCAGTAGAATCAGGAAGTGTCGGGGGCAGCGTGAGCCTCCCACGCGTTACTCCTCGCCACTGAGAGATCGAGCTGCGCAGGTGAAAAGATGCGACTGCTGTTACCTCAAGTACCGGAGGGGACTTGTGCTATGTATGACTTAGTCCACATTGCAGCCGGCTTGTGGGAGGCAAGAAACAGCGTCCGTGACAGGGGAGGGTTGAATTGGATGATACGAAATTGGGATGGGAGAAAATATAGAAAATGGGAGAAAAAGTGGATAAAAAAAAATATCTTTTTAATATCACTTAGAGCGACATTTTATACCAATTTCATGACCATACTGGCACAAAAAAAACGAAATAAAAACTAACCAAGCTCCTGGTAGCCCCGCGAAAAACAACGACTTGAATACACAAACATTTAATATATTTCATATTATTTCATCTCCCGTAATGTAATATCTGTGCAAATACCTTTCAAGGCCTTAAATTGAGAATTATAAATGTAACATACTTTTTAAGACTTTGTAATACCCCCGCAGATACCCTGTTAATTATGCCTAAGAACCTGACTACCGGTGTACTGAACATCACATCACATCACGACCGTCTTACCTTTCGTCCGCGATGCTGGCGTTGCGCAGCGTGAGCGGGACGACCTCGCCGCCGCAGGTCACGTCAGAGGAGCTCTCCTTGCCCTCCGCCTTCCCGTTGGTCCTGATGAAGGGATCATCCACGTCGCCGATCATCAGCGGGGCGGCGGGCGGCTTGGTCGTCCCGTTCTCCAGGTTGAGCAGGTTGAGGTAGGACTCGGCACAGTCCACCAGGGCGGTGCCAGAGAGAGGGCCGTTCTGGAGGAGGGACGCGGGGGTGGAGGTGGTGACTGGCTGGTCTAGACTCTGGCTGTAGCGGTTCTTCAGGTTGAGAGACAGGGACCTGGTCGACGCAGAGATGGAGCTCCACGGAGACACCTGGCCGTCTGTGGTTAATAACACACACAGTCAAATTACATTAGATTAGATTCAAATTTACAATTTGCACAATTTAAACTACACTTGAGAAACACTGTTGCTGCTGCCAAACAGTAAATTTCGCTGAGTAAAATTTACTCAAACTGAGTAAAATTGTACTAACTTGGGCTCAAATGGACTCAGTTTGAGTAAAATTTACTCTGCGAAATTCATTGCACATTGCATTTGACCCATTGCTAATTATTGCACATTGCTCATTGCACATTACATTACGTAATTGTTTTTTCTTGTTGAAACTGTACATAGCCATTTAGTTATGTCTATTTTATATAGTGTAATATCTGCATACTGTGCATCCTGTTATCTGCACACTGCACACTTTGTTAGAATTGTATATACCGTACTTTTCGCACTATAAGCCGCACCTGAATATAAGACACAGCAGCTAAATTGAATGATGTGTACATATATAAGCCGCACTGGACTATACGCCGCAGGTGTTTTAATGTTTAATTACCATTATGTAATTAGCATTGGGACACAATACTGTCGGACAAATAACAAGAATGAACTCATTTACAAGTTGTATTAAGTTTAGCAAATAAGGGAACAGATAAATAACATTTAAATGCAGTCAAAAAAGCAATATTTAAATTTTAACATTTTTGGGTTTGGTCACGTCGAGTCACATATAAGCCGCACCGTTATATAAGCCGCAGGGTCGAAAAATGGGGGGGAAAGGCGCAGCTTATAGTCCGAAAATTACGGTAGTCATCTTGCTGTTATTTTATGACTTGTCCCAGAGAAAGCTGTTGAAAACAGGGCGCACACCGGTCTGTCCGACTTACGACTGCCTTTTCGAGTTCTTAAATCCTACATAAATCCTACAACGAATTTACAACACAAAGCCGTTCGAGAATGCCGAATAAGTACGTAAATCGAGTTACGAAGGAATTCCTTGGCAACTTTTACGTATGTCCGTTCGAGAATGAGGACCATTGTCACAGATGTCACAAAGCATTCTGGAACGGATTGAACTGGTTTTACACACAGTGCCATGCCCGTGAGCCGCCACTAGGGGCAGAGTGAGTGAGTGAGTGAGTGAGTGAGTGAGTGAGTGAGTGAGTGAGTGAGTGAGTGAGTGAGTGAGTGAGTGAGTGAGTGAGTGAGTGAGTGAGTGAGTGAGTCATAATCATACATGGTTTTGCTTACTGTAAGTTATTTTTTTTCTCAGTCAATCTCTCACACACACACACACGTATGCACCCACGTATGTACACATGTATGCACACACACACACACACACACACACACACACACACACACACACACACACACACACACACTAGATACCTCTAGCCAGCTCTTGGTTGTTTTACATTATCCTTTTGGCAGAACTGAGCTGCTCCACGAGCTGTTGCAATTACAACCCTCCCCCGACAGATCCCTTTGGAATATAATACGTGTGTGTGTGTGTGTGCATGTGTGAATACATGTGTGTATGTGTGTGTGTGTGTGTGCGTGTGTGAATATATGTGTGTACTGTATGTGTGTGTGTGGACCCAACATTTTCCATGAGCAATGTTGTTATCTGAGCTTGGGAATCACGACTCTCACTGAACACAAAGTCCGTGAGTTTTTAACCCTTTCACCGCCGCCGCACTACCAAACGGTTAACCCTTTCACGGCGACAATACACAGAAGGTTAACCCTTTCACTGCCACACGACAGCCGCCGGTTAACCCTTTCACTGCCACACGACAGAAGGTTAACCCTCCTTTACTATCACACAACCGACGGTCGCCGTGCAGTGAAAGGGTTAACAGATTGCTCACCGTTGTACACTGTGTTATAGCCAGTGTTGGGGTCGTCACAAAAAAAGTCCATTACTTGTTACTTCTCTCTTTTTTTTTTATCTACTTTTTCTCCCCATTTTTCTATTTTTCTCCCTTCCCCAATTTTTTCGTATTGTCCAATTCTCCCCTCCCCTGTCTCGAACGTTGTTAGACCATGCCTCCCACAAGCCGGCTGCAATGTGGACAAAGCCTTGCATCACGTGTCCCCTCCGGTACTCGAGGAAGCAGCAGTTGCATCTTTTCACCTATACAGCGCAATCTCTCAGCGGCGAGGGTCTGCGTGGGAGGGACGCCACCCCCGTCGCTTCCTGATTCTGCTGCGCAGGCGCACCAACCGACCTGTGGGAGTCGCTGTCCACAACGTCCGATCCCCACCCACCAGCTTCCCACCCCCTAACACTGCCAATGTATTAGTATGAACGACCAGCCAAGCTGGTAGCAACGCCGAGAGGTGGGCTCGAACCCAGCATCTCCTGCGTTGGTGGCGAGCGCCTTGCCCACTGCGCCACCTAGCCGCCCCCACTTGTTACTTCTCTCAAAAGTAACAAATATTACTTTACACATCACTCCCCAGGGAAGGTAATTCATTACACTACTCGTTACATTACTTTTGCGTTACTGTACATGTAAAACAGTTAGTTCTGCACCGAAGACGTCTATACAACGGCGTAGGTTTGGTTTCAACACTGGGGGGGGGGGGGTCACAACAAGCGGGGTCCCCTCCCCCCTGGAAACCTTGAGCGTCATACACTTCATTTCCTGCATTCTTTACTTTTATGCACCAATTTGTGCCTTTTCTGTATCAATTCATGGTGGAAATGTCTTTATTTATGTAAAGGTTGACAACATTCAGGTACCCGCTGACACAAATATAATGGAATATAATGCAGTAAGGCTCTGAAACGGTTGGTTAATATATAGTTACAGGTAAGAAGGATAATAAATATTTTGACCCCCTTATTTGTTTTTACCTCTTTTGGGGAGGGGGCTGTCTTTCATATTAGCTATATTTTTTGAGGGGGACATGCCCCCCCCCCCCCACACTAAATCTACGCCTATGAATATACTACACATTACTTGTTACTTCTCTCAAAAGTAACAAATATTACTTTACACATGACTCCCTAGGGAAGGTAACTCGTTACACTACTTTTGCGTTATGTGAAAAGCGGTTTGATCTCACCAAAGAGGTCTATATATATATATCTCTCATGGAGCAGGTGAAGAGGACACACTCTGCTCTCTGTGTCCTTGATGTTTCTCCTCATCCCTCCTGCAGCCACACACTTAAGCTCACGCCAAGAGGGAATGATTGCAGTATCTATTTAAACCCACTACAATAGAAGGGGTATCCATCTTTCTCTCTCCCTCTCTCTCCCTCTCTCCCTCTCTCTCTCTCTCTCTCTCTCTCTCTCTCTCTCTCTCTCTCTCTCTCTCTCTCTCTCTCTCTCTCTCTCCATATCTATCATAATCAATAAGACATCTATTACAGTCTTTTTTATGGATTCTAATGACAGAAATCTATTACAATCTTTTTATTTATTTGATATAAATCTTAACATTTGTCATAGATTTGAATGACAGAAATCTATAAAAGAAATTCTGGGAGGTTTTGATATTAATAATTCTCTGCACATTTTATGCCCGTCTATAACTATGCCAATTTGATGTGTATGTTGTGTCTACATCACTGCTGTGGAGCAGTTTTATTTTTATTATTATTATATCGTCTTCAGTGTGCAGACTTGAAGAGCTGTAGGGGGTAATGTAGTCTCTCTCTCTTTCTCTCTAATGTATACTCTCTCTCTCTTCTCTCTAATGTATACTCTCTCTCTCTCTCTAGGGAGGCAGGATGGCCTAGAGGTAAAGATGCCAGCCAGTAACCGAAAAGTCTCTGGTTCGATCCCCGCCACTGACAGGATGAGGAGGGTATTCCAGTTGTGAGCTGGTGACTGAAGGGCGGCTGGTATTACATCTACGGTGCCCACAATCCTGCCTAAGTGTCCTTGAGCAAGACACTGAACCCCAAAACTGCCCTAAGGGGCGCTGCACTGCGAGCAACCCTGCGCTCCGACCTCTCTGATGAAATGCACGTGTATAACTAGGAGGGATATGAGGACTGTGTGTGTAACTAGGAGGGATATGAGGACTGTGTGTGTAACTAGGAGGGATATGAGGACTGTGTGTGTGTGTGTAACTAGGAGGGATATGAGGACTGTGTGTGTAACTAGGAGGGATATGAGGACTGTGTGTGTAACTAGGAGGGATATGAGGACTGTGTGTGTAACTAGGAGGGATATGAGGACTGTGTGTAACTAGGAGGGATATGAGGACTGTGTGTGTAACTAGGAGGGATATGAGGACTATGTGTATAACTAGGAGGGATATGAGGACTGTGTGTGTAACTAGGAGGGATATGAGGACTGTGTGTAACTAGGAGGGATATGAGGACTGTGTGTGTAACTAGGAGGGATATGAGGACTGTGTGTGTAACTAGGAGGGATATGAGGACTGTGTGTAACTAGGAGGGATATGAGGACTGTGTGTGTAACTAGGAGGGATATGAGGACTGTATGTGTAACTAGGAGGGATATGAGGACTATGTGTATAACTAGGAGGGATATGAGGACTGTGTGTAACTAGGAGGGATATGAGGACTGTGTGTGTAACTAGGAGGGATATGAGGACTGTGTGTGTAACTAGGAGGGATATGAGGACTGTGTGTAACTAGGAGGGATATGAGGACGGTGTGTAACTAGGAGGGATATGATGAGTGTGTGTGTGCGTAACTAGGAGGGATATGAGGAGTGTGTGTATGTGTAACTAGGAGGGATATGAGGAGTGTGTGTATGTGTAACTAGGAGGGATATGAGGACTGTGTGTATGTGTAACTAGGAGGGATATGAGGAGTGTGTGTAACTAGGAGGGATATGAGGACTGTGTGTAACTAGGAGCGATATGAGGACGGTGTGTAACTAGGAGGGATATGATGAGTGTGTGTAACTAGGAGGGATATGAGGACTGTGTGTAACTAGGAGGGATATGAGGACTGTGTGTAACTAGGAGGGATATGAGGACTGTGTGTAACTAGGAGGGATATGAGGACTGTGTGTAACTAGGAGGGATATGAGGACTGTGTGTAACTAGGAGCGATATGAGGACGGTGTGTATGTGTAACTAGGAGGGATATGAGGACTGTGTGTATGTGTAACTAGGAGAGATATGAGGACGGTGTGTAACTAGGAGGGATATGAGGACTCTGTGTAACTAGGAGTGATATGAGGACTGTGTGTGTGTGTGTAACTAGGAGGGATATGAGGAGTGTGTGTATGTGTAACTAGGAGGGATATGAGGACTGTGTGTGTGTGTAACTAGGAGGGATATGAGGACTGTGTGTAACTAGGAGGGATATGAGGACTGTGTGTGTGTGTGTAACTAGGAGGGATATGAGGACTGTGTGTATGTGTAACTAGGAGGGATATGAGGACTGTGTGTATGTGTAACTAGGAGGGATATGAGGACTGTGTGTATGTGTAACTAGGAGGGATATGAGGACTGTGTCTGTGTGTATGTGTAACTAGGAGGGATATGAGGACAGTGTGTATGTGTAACTAGGAGGGATATGAGGACTGTGTGTATGTGTAACTAGGAGGGATATGAGGACTGTGTGTATGTGTAACTAGGAGGGATATGAGGACTGTGTGTATGTGTAACTAGGAGGGATATAAGGACTGTGTGTGTGTAACTAGGAGGGATATAAGGACTGTGTGTATGTGTAACTAGGAGGGATATGAGGACTGTGTGTAACTAGGAGAGATATGGGGACTGTGTGTGTGTGTATGTGTAACTAGGAGGGATATGAGGACTGTGTGTGTGTAACTAGTTGCTGGTAAGTCATATGAATTATATTCTCAATCATAGCTAAGCCTGTTGTAGTCCCGCCATGGGATGGTATAACCTCCCACGGAACACACCGGCTACGTTAACATCTCCACACAACACAACATAAACGTTTGATGAATCGCTAGCGGGTCATCTCTGGGCCCGCCCCCTTACTCTGCGTGTGTCCGTTAGGCTCCTCCTCTCCAGTGGGCGGCGGGCGCGTCTCCAGCTCCTTCAGCTGCGTCACCAGCTGGGCCAGGTGCTGCAGCAGGTCCCGGTTCTGCAGGAGCAGCTGATGCACGCGGGCCTGCGCCTCCATGCGGGCCGCGGTCTCCGCTGCCATCTGGTCCTTCAGTAGCTGCACCTGAGGAATAGCGGCGGGGGGGGGGAGGGGGGAGAGAGGGACAGGAAAGCTGGGGGATCAGAATCGGGCCTGTGTTGTCCGCGTCACCGGGAAAATCAACCCCCCCCCCCGCTCTCTTGTCTCGATCCTCCCCCCGATCACGACCGTTTGTCCCGAGGGAAGCGGCGGTCGTGATTGGAGGGAGAAAAGAGGGTGGGGTTTGAGATAGGGAAAATCGGTGGGTATATACAGTGGGAGATGGAGTGTGCGTGCGTGCGTGCGTGTGTGTGTGTGTGTGTGTGTGTGTGTGTGTGTCTGTCTGTGTGAGTGACACGCTTTCCTTGCCTCTAGTGTGCAAAACAATTGATGTAATATCCATTAAATAATCTATGACTGTGAGAAAAAGAGAGAGACGGGCAGACAGAGAAAAGAGAGAGGAGAGTGAGAAAGAGATACAGACAGAAAAAGCATGAGAGCAACTTTACTACATAACACTGTTACTTAGAGACTGTGTGCGTGTGTGTGGGTGCGTCTGTGTGAGTGACATGTTTTCCTTGCCTAGTGTGCAAAGAAAAAGTATGTCATATCCATTAAATAATCTATGAGTGTGAGATGGTCAGATAGAGAAAAGAGAGGAGAGTGAGAGAGAGACAGGCAGATAGAGAAAAGAGAGAGGGGAGTGAGAGAGAGAGAGACAGGCAGACAGAGAAAAGAGAGGGGAGAGTGAGAGAGACAGGCAGATAGAGAAAAGAGAGAGAGAGAGTGAGAGAGAGAGAGACAGGCAGACAGAGAAAAGAGAGGGGAGAGTGAGAGAGACAGGCAGATAGAGAAAAGATAGAGGAGAGTGAGAGAGAGAGACAGGCAGACAGAGAAAAGAGAGGGGAGAGTGAGAGAGACAGGCAGATAGAGAAAAGAGAGAGA
This sequence comes from Notolepis coatsorum, assembly GCF_963971535.1. Classification (NCBI taxonomy): domain Eukaryota; kingdom Metazoa; phylum Chordata; class Actinopteri; order Aulopiformes; family Paralepididae; genus Notolepis; species Notolepis coatsorum. The sequence continues at coordinate 21,762,085 of NC_140175.1, forward strand.
GAGAGTGAGACAGGCAGATAGAGAAAAGAGAGAGAGGAGAGTGAGAGAGAGACAGGCAGATATAGAAAAGAGAGAGAGGAGAGTGAGAGAGAGACAGGCAGATAGAGAAAAGAGAGGAGAGGGAGAGAGACAGACAGATAGAGAAAAGAGAGAGAGGAGAGTGAGAGAGAGAGGCAGATATAGAAAAGAGAGAGGAGAGTGAGAGAGAGACAGGCAGATATAGAAAAGAGAGAGGAGAGTGAGAGAGAGACAGGCAGATAGAGAAAAGAGAGAGAGGAGAGTGAGAGAGAGACAGGCAGATAGAGAAAAGAGAGAGGAGAGTGAGAGAGAGACAGGCAGATAGAGAAAAGAGAGAGAGGAGAGTGAGAGAGAGACAGGCAGACAGAGAAAAGAGAGAGTGAGAGAGAGAGACAGACAGACAGAGAAAAGAGAGGAGAGTGAGAGAGAGACAGGCAGATAGAGAAAAGAGAGAGAGGAGAGTGAGAGAGAGACAGGCAGACAGAGAAAAGAGAGGAGAGTGAGAGAGAGACAGACAGACAGAGAAAAGAGAGGAGAGTGAGAGAGACGGGCAGACAGAGAAAAGAGAGAGAGGAGAGTGAGAGAGAGACGGGCAGATAGAGAAAAGAGAGAGAGTGAGTGAGAGACGGGCAGACAGAGAAGAGAGAGAGACAGACAGAGAAAAGAGAGATGAGAGAGAGACAGGCAGATAGAGAAAAGAGAGAGAGGAGAGTGAGAGAGACAGGCAGACAGAGAAAAGAGAGATGAGAGTGAGAGAGACAGGCAGATAGAGAAAAGAGAGAGGAGAGTGAGAGAGAGACAGGCAGATAGAGAAAAGAGAGAGGAGAGTGAGACAGGCAGATAGAGAAAAGAGAGAGAGGAGAGTGAGAGAGAGACAGGCAGATAGAGAAAAGAGAGGAGAGGGAGAGAGAGAGACAGACAGACAGAGAAAAGAGAGAGTGAGCGAGAGAGAGACAGACAGACAGAGAAAAGAGAGAGAGGAGAGTGAGAGAGACGGGCAGGTAGAGAAAAGAGAGAGGAGAGTGAGAGAGAGACAGATAGAGAAAAGAGAGAGAGGAGAGTGAGAGACAGGCAGATAGAGAAAAGAGAGAGAGGAGAGTGAGAGACAGACAGATAGAGAAAAGAGAGAGAGTGAGAGAGAGACGGGCAGACAGAGAAAAGAGAGAGGAGAGTGAGAGAGAGACAGACAGACAGAGAAAAGAGAGATGAGAGAGAGAGAGACAGATAGAGAAAAGAGAGATGAGAGAGAGACAGGCAGACAGAGAAGAGAGAGAGGAGAGTGAGAGAGAGAGAGACAGACAGAGAAAAGAGAGATGAGAGAGAGAGACAGGCATATAGAGAAAAGAGAGATGAGAGAGAGACAGGCAGACAGAGAAAAGAGAGGAGAGAGTGAGAGAGAGAGGCAGATATAGAAAAGAGAGAGAGGAGAGAGAGAGAGAGGCAGATATAGAAAAGAGAGAGAGGAGAGAGAGAGAGACAGGCAGATAGAGAAAAGAGAGAGAGGAGAGTGAGAGACAGGCAGATAGAGAAAAGAGAGAGAGGAGAGTGAGAGACAGGCAGATAGAGAAAAGAGAGAGGAGAGTGAGAGAGACGGGCAGATATAGAAAAGAGAGAGAGGAGAGTGAGAGAGAGACAGGCAGGTAGAGAAAAGAGAGTGAGAGAGAGACAGATATAGAAAAGAGAGAGGAGAGAGAGAGAGACAGGCAGACAGAGAAAAAAGAGAGAGGAGAGTGAGAGACAGGCAGATATAGAAAAGAGAGAGAGGAGAGTGAGAGACAGGCAGATAGAAAAAAGAGAGAGGAGAGTGAGAGAGAGACAGGCAGGTAGAGAAAAGAGAGAGAGTGAGAGAGAGACAGGCAGATATAGAAAAGAGAGGAGAGTGAGAGAGAGACGGGCAGATAGAGAAAAGAGAGAGGAGAGGGAGAGAGAGACAGGCAGGTAGAGAAAAGAGAGAGAGTGAGAGAGACAGGCAGATAGAGAAAAGAGAGAGGAGAGTGAGAGAGAGACGGGCAGATAGAGAAAAGAGAGAGGAGAGTGAGAGAGAGACGGGCAGACAGAGAAAAGAGAGAGGAGAGTGAGAGAGACAGGCAGATATAGAAAATCGAGAGGAGAGTGAGACAGGCAGACAGAGAAAAGAGAGAGAAGAGTTAGAGAGAGAGAGATAGATAAATAGATAGACAGGCATGAGAGCGACTTCACTACACAACAATGTTACTCAGTGACTGTGTGTGTGCGCGCGTGTATGTGTGTGTGTGTGTGTGCGCGCACATGTGTGTGCGTGCGCTCGTGCATGTGTGTCACTGAAGAATTCCCCCGTTCCTATCTCATGCTACGGTCCAACGCCTGGCTCCACTCACAGAGCACCATAATCCAAGATATTACAGGGGGGACAATCTAATTCCACGCTACAGGAACCCTCTCTCCCCAGACCTGGAATTGAAAATAATGTGGGCACTATTAAAGGATGTTATTCACTGTGTACCGCACCGCCTGCCAATCCATTCCCCTCGCAAATTATGAATATGAATAAATGTGCTATTGTTCCCGAGGATCCTTGGATGCTTCTCTACAATATCATGCTTGATTTAGCCTTGTGTGTGTCGAGATGTGTCCTGGCACTGGTGTGTGTGTGTGTGTACTGTGTGTGTGTACTGTGTGTGTGTACTGTGTGTGTGTGTGTGTGTGTGTGTGTGTGTGTGTGTGTGTGTGCGTGTGTGTGTGTGTGTGTGTGTGTGTGTGTGTGTGTGTGTGTGTGTGTGTGTGTGTGATTGTGAAAATGAGTGATGTTTGTCACCAAGTTTATACAGTACTTGTACTTGTTTATGAGCTCAGTTTATATGCATTCTCCACCACTTCAAGAGTTTATTTATATCATGCTATTATTATCCATAGCTGCGTTGGTAGGTACTGCCCCCTAGTGGCACTGCAGCAGACTGACAGATGGATAGACAGCGGTGCCAAGCGAGGCTCAGGCTCCGGTCTCTCAGGCAAGTGTTACAGCAGGGCTGGGTATTCACATCTACAGTGCTGGTACCGACACTGAGGGCAGCGGTGGCTCAGGAGGTAGAGCGGTCGCCCGGTAACCTGATGGTTCCCAGGTTCGATTCCGGCTCCTACGGAGTCGACTTCACGTCCGAGTGTCCTTGAGCGGGACGTTTAAACTTTAGCGCCGTCTTGCATGGCAGCCTTTGCCGTCGGTGTGTGAGGTGAGCGGGTGAATGTGAGGCTCAAGTTGTAAAGCGCGTGATAACTTGTATTTAATACTGATAATAACACAATGATACTCATATCTTTAAAATGTTTATTACGTATACATCTGTCTTCTGGGTCCAAGATAATAGCGAATAGACAGATTGTGCACAAAGAGCTTTGTTGGACACAATAATGTCGGTAGTGATTGGTTGCCAAAACCCCCCCAAAAGTAGTGCAAAGAGATTTTGTTTTTATACCCAGCACTAGTGTATTTTTCTTTATACCCAGCCCTAGTGTATTTTCTGATACCCAGCACTAGTGTAGTTTTATATAACCAGCACTAGTGTAGTTTTATATAACCAGCACTAGTGTAGTTTTATATAACGATCCCTAGTGTAGTTTTATATAACAAACCAGCACTAGTGTAGTTTTTTATACCCAGTCCTAGTGTAGTTTTTTATACCCAGCACTAGTGTAGTTTTTTGATAACCAGCACTAGTGTAGTTTTTTGATAACCAGCACTAGTGTAGTTTTTGATACCCAGCACTAGTGTAGTTTTTCATACCCAGCACTAGTGTAGTTTTTCATACCAGCCCTAGTTTAGTTTTTGATACCCAGCACTAGTGTAGTTTTTCATACCCAGCACTAGTGTAGATTTTCATACCCAGCACTAGTGTAGTTTTTCATACCCAGCACTAGTGTAGTTTTTCATACCCAGCACTAGTGTAGTTTTTGATAACCAGCACTAGTGTAGTTTTTCATACCCAGCACTAGTGTAGTTTTTCATACCCAGCACTAGTGTAGTTTTTCATACCCAGCACTAGTGTAGTTGTTCATACCCAGCACTAGTGTAGTTTTTCATACCCAGCACTAGTGTAGTTTTTCATACCCAGCACTAGTGTAGTTTTTCATACCCAGCACTAGTGTAGTTTTTCATACCCAGCACTAGTGTAGTTGTTCATACCCAGCACTAGTGTAGTTTTTCATACCCAGCACTAGTGTAGTTGTTCATACCCAGCACTAGTGTAGTTTTTCATACCCAGCACTAGTGTAGTTTTTCATACCCAGCACTAGTGTAGTTTTTCATACCCAGCACTAGTGTAGTTGTTCATACCCAGCACTAGTGTAGTTTTTCATACCCAGCACGAGTGTATGATCGTCACTAAGTCTGCCCAACGTGCATTGCTTCTTTCTAAACAACCCTGCTGGCAGTGGAGCATTAAGCATGTAAACACAGGGACTACAGTATATGGAGTGGAATAAATGGCAATAACTAGAGGAATCAGATATGGTGTCTGTTTACATACAGGAGAAAAGGACGCCCACATTTTATTTGATGTTGCAATGAACCTGCACTAACTTGCTTCAGTGAAACCAAACGTTTACAGTCTCTGAGTCTCTAGATTTCACAATTCACTCTGTTTACCTGCTGAACATGTGTAGTCTAGTTTTTGTTGTTTCAAATGCACTGTGTTTATAGTGTAGCTTTACTCAGGTGAAAAGGGTTGTTGACACATTTATTTGCGTTAATTGTGCCAATTAACACTGGTGTGTATGTGTGTGTGTGTGGGGGGGGGGGGGGGGTGTATGTGTGTGAGTGTGTATGTGTGTGTGTGTGTGTGTGTGTGTGTGTGTGTGTATGTGTGTGAGTGTGTATGTGTGTGTGTATGTATGTGTGTGTGTGTGTGTGTGTGTGTGTGTGTGTGTGTGTGTGTGTGTGTGTGTGTGTGTGTGTGTGTGTGTGTGTGTGTGTGTATGTATATGTGTATGTGTGAGTGTGTATGTATGTATGTATGTATGTGTAAGTGTATGTGTGTGTGTGTTTGTGTGTGTATGTGTGTATGTATGTATGTATGTGTGTATGTGTATGTGTGTGTGTTTCTCACCTGAGCCACGGCCACCTGTGTGTGTGTGTGTGTGTATATGTATATGTGTGTGTATGTGTGTGTGTGTGTGTTTCTCACCTGTGCCACGGCCACCTGTGTGTGTTGCTGCTGCTGCTGGAGCTGATGCTGGAGCAGCTGGACGTAGTGATGAGACGCTAGAGGTGTGAGAGAGGAGGAGCAGGGGCTGCTGGGGGCCACGCCCTGGGAGACCACCGTGAAGAGAGACCTCCGCTCCAGGTCCTGAGGACACACACACACAGAGAGACACACACACACACACACACACACACACACACACACACACACACACACACACACACGCACACACACACAAACCACAAACACACATGTATGTTTACGTTACTGTACATAGACTTACATTCAATGGTAAATTAACTGCATTTATGTAGCGTTTTTATCCAAAGCGCTTTACAAGTTATGCCTCACAGTCACCCATTCACTCACACATTCACACACCATGCGAGGTGCCGACCTGCTCATCGGGAGAAGTTAATAGGGGTTAAGTAAGTATCTTGCTCAAGGACACTTGGACACGCTGCCGGGAGAAGCCGGAATCATTATTACCAGACGACCGCTCTACCTCCTGAGCCACTGCCACTGTCCCATTCTGTAACTAACACTAATTATACTAGTCGTGTTATTAGGACGTCCAACGTGTCCTCAGTTGATCTCCAAATAAATGTCACCGCATCGTAATAACAACACAGAGGTAATAAAAACACAGGCCTATGAATATCATGCCGGGATGAGGAGACGCAGCGCATGGCAACGGGTCGAGGGGCTGACTTGTTGTTGACCCAAAGAGGAAAAAGAACATCGAGTTCTGGCTCGTTGGGAGGTTTGGACCAGACCAGGGAAACTTTTCCTACTGCAGAGAGACCCGCGTGCTGCTGCGGAGGGGGGAGGGGAGGAGGCTGGGAGTGAGAGGCTTTAGGGGGGAGGGAGGAGGTGAGAGTGAGAGGCTTTAGGGGGAGGAAGGAGGGGGGAGTGAGAGGCTTTAGGGGGGAGGAGGAGGTGAGAGTGAGAGGCTTCAGGGGGGAGGGAGGAGGTGAGAGTGAGAGGCTTTAGGGGGGAGGAGGAGGTGAGAGTGAGAGAGAGAAGGAGGTGAGAGTGAGATGCTTTAGGGGGGAGGGAGGAGGTGAGAGTGAGAGGCTTTAGGGGGGAGGGAGGAGGTGAGAGTGAGAGGCTTTAGGGGGAGGGAGGAGGTGAGAGTGAGAGTGAGAGGGAGAAGGAAGGAGGTGAGAGTGAGAGGCTTTAGGGGGGAGGAAGGAGGTGAGAGTGAGAGGCTTTAGGGGGAGGGAGGAGGTGAGAGTGAGAGAGAAGGAGGTGAGAGTGAGAGAGAAGGAGGTGAGAGTGAGAGGCTTGAGGGGGAGGGAGGAGGTGAGAGTGAGAGAGAAGGAGGTGAGAGTGAGAGGCTTGAGGGGGAGGGAGGAGGTGGGAGTGAGAGAGAAGGAGGTGAGAGTGAGAGAGAAGGAGGTGAGAGTGAGAGGCTTTAGGGGGAGGGAGGAGGTGAGAGTGAGAGAGAGAAGGAGGTGAGAGTGAGATGCTTTAGGGGAGGAAGGAGGTGAAAGTGAGAGAGAAGGAGGTGAGAGTGAGAGGCTTTAGGGGGAGGGAGGAGGTGAGAGTGAGAGAGAGAAGGAGGTGAGAGTGAGATGCTTTAGGGGGAGGGAGGAGGTGAGAGTGAGAGAGAAGGAGGTGAGAGTGAGAGGCTTTAGGGGGAGGGAGGAGGTGAGAGTGAGAGAGAAGGAGGTGAGAGTGAGAGGCTTGAGGGGGAGGGAGGAGGTGAGAGTGAGAGAGAGAAGGAGGTGAGAGTGAGATGCTTTAGGGGGAGGAAGGAGGTGAAAGTGAGAGAGAAGGAGGTGAGAGTGAGAGGCTTTAGGGGGAGGGAGGAGGTGAGAGTGAGAGAGAAGGAGGTGAGAGTGAGAGGCTTGAGGGGGAGGAAGGAGGTGAGAGTGAGAGAGAAGGAGGTGAGAGTGAGAGGCTTTAGGGGGAGGGAGGAGGTGAGAGTGAGAGAGAAGGAGGTGAGAGTGAGAGAGAAGGAGGTGAGAGTGAGAGAGAAGGAGGTGAGAGTGAGAGAGAAGGAGGTGAGAGTGAGAGAGAAGGGGGTGAGAGTGAGAGAGAAGGAGGTGAGAGTGAGAGAGAGAAGGAAGGAGGTGAGAGTGAGAGAGAGAAGGAAGGAGGAATCCATCTATCTATCTATCTATCTATCTATCTATCTATCTATCTATCTATCTATCTATCTATCTATCTATCTATCTATCTATCTATCTATCTATCTATCTATCTATCTATCTATCTATCTATCTATCTATCTCTTTCAATACATTCTGAACCTCCCTGCTCTCATCTGAAGATTGTGTAACATTTCCATTTTCCCACAAGCAGATGGGATCGTAAAATATCCACTATTTCCAATAAATGAATCAATATTAATCAAAATGAATCATTTTAATGAATCTATTTAATTAATTTCTACGCGTGATGTTGTGAACCTTGGTGTGGGATTTTAATGACTTATATTAAATCACTGTTGACTGAAACGCCCAGCACATTTCCATAACCTGTTTCAATTTCATAAAGTAGTGAAATTAATCAAAACAAACCGAATCAACCTATGCTCAAATAATCAGAATCAAATGGAATGTTGGATTAAATCATCCTGGGCCTCCAGCTCCCCACCCAGACTATTCTCTCAACAACCCTCCCTTGAGACCACTTGCTTCTCTGCATGGTCCTTCTGTCTATGACCCTCTGTGCACTACCAAACACCCCTCTGTGCACTACCAAACACCCCTCTGTGCACTACCAAACACCCCTCTGTGCACTATACCAAACACCCCTCTGTGCACTATACCAAACACCCCTCTGTGGACTATACCAAACACCCCTCTGTGGACTATACCAAACACCCCTCTGTGGACTATACCAAACACCCCTCTGTGGACTATACCAAACACCCCTCTGTGCACTATACCAAACACCCCTCTGTGCACTATACCAAACACCCCTCTGTGGACTATACCAAACACCCCTCTGTGCACTATACCAAACACCCCTCTGTGGACTACCAAACACCCCTCTGTGGACTATACCAAACACCCCTCTGTGTACCAAACACCCCTCTGTGCACTACCAAACACCCCTCTGTGGACTATACCAAACACCCCTCTGTGGACTATACCAAACACCCCTCTGTGGACTATACCAAACACCCCTCTGTGTACCAAACACCTTGTTTAAGTCGGTCCAGCTCTCTGGTGTACTCACTCCTATCGAAGGCCGCCTGGGGAACCCGCTGGTGTAAAGTCCAGCACCTCAGCAGAGCTGGGATGATCCCCAGAGTCATTACCATACAGAGAGCTATAGAGCTATCAAGCCCACCAAAGCTTCCCCATGACACCAACTCAGCTCTCTCCCTCTCTCTCTCCCCCTCTCTCTCTCTCTCTCTCTCTCTCTCTCTCTCTCTCTCTCTCTCTCTCTCTCTCTCTCTCTCTCTCTCTCTCTCTCTCTCTCTCGGATGAAAGATGATTCACTAGCAGTGTATTTCTAGTGGCACTAATGTTTCCTGGAGAAATAGGCCCCTAAGCAGCTTTTCTCCTCCTCTCCCACAGCTCGTGAGGACGGGAGGGACTGTATCTGTGTGTCTCTGTCTACGGGGATACTGTAGTGTACACACAGGCCTCTTCTGAACCTCTCTCTCTCTCTCTCTCTCTCTCTCGCTCACACACACACACAACACTCTCTCTCTCACACACACACACGCACACGCACACACACGCACACACACACTCTCTCTCACTCACACACGCACACACATGGCCACTCTCAGATACGGTGGGTTTATTGCGCGCGGTTAGGTGAGCGAGGCTGTGTTAATGCCCTGCAGGCGGGAACAGCAGTGGTCTGTGGTCTTCACATCTTCAGATTGAGCAGGCAGAGGCAGGAACAAGATGTTTTCAAGATAAAGGTCCCCCCAGGAAAATCATACCATGTGGTAAATGTCCTGGATGATAAAGGGCCAATACACAAACCAAATGTTTCTGGGAGCCAACAGCCATCCTCCAGATGTTTCCAAAAAGACTGCCCTAGGCTTGATCATTTTGGCATTGCGAACCCTGAAATCCACTTCTGGAAACCAGAAATATCCGCAGAGTGTTGATGTTTCCAGTCTGTTGTACTGACACATGATATGTTTGCCTAAGGCTCTGTTAAATGAGATGCATGGTCATCGCCACCAGGCGAAGCGTTTGGTTGCGTGTGTGTTTGTGTTTCTATCCGGAGTTAATCTACAGGGCCGTGGTAGAAGAAACCAGGCTGACGGACTGACGGCGGACCAGGGATGTGAATTCTGGAATATTTCTCAAATCGGTCAATGACAATTATTTTACTTGAATTAATTTCCATCGTTGTCCATTTAAATAGATAGTTAGTTACAGTATAAAGTTACACCTTTTGAACACACGAGGGCGACACACTACACAGGTTCACTGCTCAGAGCCTGAGGGAATCAGCTCTCAGGCCCCTGTTTACAACATGGAAATGCCATAGTGAACCGATTGTCGATGCTGTACTTATGCATTACAAACATGTATGCATGAATTTATTCCCATCATTATCCATTGAAATAAGCCCTGCCCCCACGTGCTTGGAACCTGTTTCTAATATGCTTCCTATCACCCTTCCTATGCTTCGGTCTATAGAGCTGAAGTCGATAGCTTTGCTGTATGGTGCAAGGAGAACGACCTGCTCTTAACCTGTTAAGCTGTAAGGTCCTCTTATAAGGGGACCCTGCTTTTCGTTTATCATAAATCGATCAATAGAGACCGTATTAGATCCCCATGTGGGGTATCATTGGAAAGCCACACTCATTGGCTACAACCCTGTCCAAACATTTTCGAAGAGCGAGAGCCGCGGGAGTCGGGGGTGGTAATGTGTACAATCGACAGGCAACAAATAGGGCTTTAATTCTATCTATATATTGTATTAAAAGAAATGCACACCCGGGCGGCTACGTGGCGTAGTGGGCAAGGCGCTCGCCACGAATGTGGAGACGCTGGGTTCGCCTGTTCGAGCCCAGCGCTCCACATTGCTTTCAGTTTAGCTGGTCGTCCGTACTAATACACATTGGCCGTATTAGGGGGTGGGAAACTGATGGGTGGGGATCGGGCGTTGTGGACAGCGACTCCTACAGGTCGGTTGGTGCGCCTGCGCAGTAGAATCAGGAAGTGTCGGGGGCAGCGTGAGCCTCCCACGCGTTACTCCTCGCCACTGAGAGATCGAGCTGCGCAGGTGAAAAGATGCAACTGCTGTTACCTCAAGTACCGGAGGGAACTTGTGCTATGTATGACTTAGTCCACATTGCAGCCGGCTTGTGGGAGGCAAGAAACAGCGTCCGTGACAGGGGAGGGTTGAATTGGATGATACGAAATTGGGATGGGAGAAAAATGTAGAAAATGGGAGAAAAAGTGGATAAAAAAAAAAGAAATGCACACCCGAGCCGCTAGAGGTCGGCAAAGTGGCACATCGCGAATCGTCCTCAAGAGGGCCCACATGGGATGTTAAGAGGTTTTAATGGTGTGTTTTTTTTCAAATGTATCCAAGAGTAAAGACCTTAACCCTATCAAAACAGCAGTCAAAGTGTATATTTTCATTTTTATCGATGTTTTATACGATTTACCGAAAATAAGAATTTATCGAAAAAATGCTAATTATATCTCTTTTATCGTAAAACCGTGAGGAAATGACTAAATCCAGATGTAACAATGCCATTGGAATAAGGAGCCTTTTCCCCTATCCATAGATGTATGATTTGGCCATAATAAGGTCACGGTCAAGTTTAAGGTCAAATATGAATTTATAATTAAAATGGATTATAATTTATTACTGTATCTACAAATCCTTCTGTTTAATCATCTTCCCTTTATTCCTTTGCTTAGATTTTGTTTGTACACTTGATCTCAAGAAGGTGCTGAATGAGCTCAGTGAGCGAATTGTAACATGGTGTTTATTCACCGGCACAGATGCAAAATAAAATCATAATTTATATTCTCCTTTTCTTTTATTACAATTTACTCATGCCTAGTAACAGACACAATATTTCTGACACTGGGAATACATGCCCCCAGGTCCCTAGATGTTCCTAGATACCAAGAACATGCTAATTGACCTTGTAGAAGTGGAGCAATCTTCCATTTACTTAGGCATGTACCTTTAGGCAACATTTCTGAAAATAGGGCTACAGCTTAACAGTTAAACATCTCTAAGACGAAGGAAATTATAGTTGACTTCCGGCGCGGGGAGGCAGTCCACCCTCCTCTGTTCATAAACGGCCAGCAGGTGGAGAGAGTAGACAGTTTTAAATTCCTTGGCACCACTATATGTGATCATTTAAAAGGGGAAGTTAACATCAGCCACATAATCAGCAAGGCCCACCAGAGGCTCCACTCCCTGAGCCAACTTAAAAAAGTTCTGTGTGTCCAGGGAGGCGATGCTCAGCTTCTACAGAGCCACTGTGGAGAGTGTCCTTACCTTCTCAATGACTGTGTGGTACGGAAAACACCACCGTCCATGATAAGGGACAACTAGAAAGGACTGTACGCACAGCGTAAAAAATCATTGGCTGTGATCTTCCCTCTGTGGCCTCCATATATGCCACACACATCAGGCGGAAAGGGGAGACGGTGATCGGTGACCCCTCTCACCCTGCTTACTACCTTTTTAACCCCCTTCCCTCTGGTAGAAGACTCCAAAGTCTCAGGTGTAGGACATCTCGTTTTAAAAATAGCACATATCCCGAGGTTGTCCGTCACCTGAACTCAAGTCCTAATGCACAGGCACTTTGCACCATAAGGGCTAGCACCAGCCGACAGGCACTTTAAGGCAATATGCACTTTAAATTGGAACACTGAGCTCTTTTAGGCACTGTAGCATTTTTTTATTTATTTAAATTGTTTGTGAAATACTTCTATTGTAGGGATTGCATTGCATGTATTCTTGTATGTTTTTATATTGTATGTTTTTATACTGTATGTACTGTATGTTTGGCACCAAGACAAATCCCAATCAACCATGTGTTGAAATGGCAATAAAGTTTTCTATTCTATTCCTATCACCTTTCCTTTGCTTCCTAACATCCTTCCTGTGTTTTTGGTCGGGTTTCGGCTGTCCTAATTGTGATGGGAAGTTTGTTCCACCATTGTGGAGCGAGGACCGGGAATAGGTGGCTTCTCTTTGATGACCCTCCCGGAGCTCGAATAGGAGTGGGTCTGAGGCGGCCAGAAGATGCAGAGCGTAGGGGTCTTGAGGGTGTGTAGTTAGAGACCATTGACCGGAGGTAGGCGGGAGCGTCTGCGTTCTGGATGAGTTGAAGAGGCTTGGTGGCGGTGGTCGGTAGACCAGCGAACAGTGCATTGCTTCCTAACATCCTTCCTATACTTCCTATCACCCTTCCTATGCTTCCTAACATCCTTCCTATGCTTCCTATCACCCTTCCTATACTTCCTAGCATTCTTCCTATAACCCTTCCTATGCATCCTAACATATTTCTATGCTTCCTAACATCCTTCCTATGCGTCCTACAAGTTGCTACAACCCTTCATATGCTTTCTATCACCCTTCCTATGCTTCCTATCACCCTTCCTATGCTTCCTATTACCATCTAGCAATAGCATGCTAATGCTAATAACTATAATTGCAGAGCAGTCAGTGTGTCTGTCGGTCAGTGTGTGTTTGTTAGCGTTAGCATGCTAATGCTAATAACGCTAAGGAAAGCGGTCAGTGTTTTTGTGTGTGTGAGTGTCCGTGTGTATGTGTGTGTCTGTGTCTTCAGCGTGCCACCTGGTGTAGATTTCTAGTTTTGTGGTGTGTCCTTCCTTTATGTACAGCACCATGCTGCTCCCGATATTGTAATTACCACATCATACCACTAGAGGGAGAACTAACACAGTGTAAACAGTAGCACTGCACATCTGGTATAAAGCTGTGTGTGTGCGTGTGTGTGTGTGTGTGTGTGTGTGTGTGTGTGTGTGTGTGTGTGTGTGTGTGTGTGTGTGAACGAAAGAAAGAGAGAGTCACACACACACACACACACACACACACACACACACACACACACACACACACACTGGGCCGCTGCCACCATGCAGGGTGATGACAGCAGGTCAGCTGTGTGTGGTCTTCATGATGAACTACTCCTCAGAAATACACTCACAGAGACGCACCCATAGGGTTTCATGAGACAGATACTGATGATGTGGTTTTAAGAAACTGTGCATATTGGCTGATATACTGATATCACTGTCGATACTGATCCCGACTATACTCTCAGTATCGCCTGACACAAAGAACTGATCCGATCCGAGAGAGAGAGAGGGGACCATCTAATGACAGCACCACAGACAGCCAGAGAGACACCAACAATAAAACTTCAACAATAAGACTTCACCTCACTTAGTTAGGACCATCCCTCCTCGATGGTTCTCTGTACCAAGTGCCCTTTCCTCAGTGTCTCAAACTGACCGGAGAACAGCTGCTAGAGTAATGGGATGGTTAACGCTGACTGGGATCCAGGTCCATTACCTAATAGGCCCTAAGTAACATATCAACGACGTATCATAAAACGACTGTTGTTCATCATTGCCTGCAGATTCTCCCATTGACTCTTTGTATTAAAGCCTATGGGTACCTCTCTCTCTCTCTCTCTCTCTCTCTCTCTCTCTCTCTCTCTCTCTCTCTCCATCTCATGATTCCTCTCTCCATCTCATGCTTCCCCCCCCCCCTCTCTCTCTCTCTCTAGCTACCTCTCTCTCCATCTTGTGCTTCCTCTCTCCATCCATCTCATGCTTCATCTCTCTCTCTCTCTCTCTCTCTCTCTCTCTCTCTCTCTCTCTCTCTCTCTCTCTCTCTCTCTCTCTCTCTCTCTCTCTCTCTCTCTCTCTCTCTGCTGCATTGGAAGCACTAAAGTTGGTACACGTCTCCCATGGTATCACTTAGTTATTAGCACCTGCTCTCTTTATCTCTGTCCCCCCCATCTTCAAGTTCAAGTTCAAGTTCAAGTTCTTTAATAGTTGTCATACAGAAGTACAGAATACTTTCATACAAAATGCTTCTTACTGTTACGCTCCAGAGACTGTGCTAGACAAGATAGTATCAAATAACATAATAACATAATATAGCATGAATTTAGAAGAAGAAAATGAGGTCACAGTGTTCGGTATAGACATATGTACAATGTTCTGAGTTACCATATAATATACAATACACAATACTATGCAGTGTACTAATGTACAGTACTATCTAGTGCAAAGCAGAAATGGGATGAGGTACAATTTTAGGTACAATTTACAGTAAGGTGTACGAGTTGTAGTGCAATCCTTCATCCATAAATATAAAGTGTGGGGAGTGGGTGCTACAGTGTGTTTGTTTAAAGTGGGTGTGTGCTATAAGTGTGTGGAGTGGGTGCTACAGTGTGTTTGTTTAAAGTGAGTGTGTGCGTGTGGATGTGTGTGCTATGTGCGTTTGGTGGTTGTTGTTGTGTAGTGTTCATTCATTGTTCGTTTAGCAGCCTGATGGCCTGGGGATAGAAGCTTCTTCTGAGTCTTTCTGTGCTCGCCTTGAGACTCCTGTATCGCTTGCCTGACCGCAGCAGTTCAAAGAGGCAGTTGTTCGGGTGACTGGAGTCTTTAATGATTCTCTTAGCCTTGCCCTTGCAACGCTTGTAGTAAATGTTCTGGAGGGTGGGGAGCCCCCCTCCAATTGTGCGTTCGGCTGAACGTGTCACTCTTTGTAGTCTGCTTTGGTCTTGTGCAGTGCTATTGATGGAGGTGATGTTGCCGGTCAAGATGCTCTCTATTGTACATGAGTAGAAGTTCTTAAGGATCTTCTGGCTGACTTGGAACTTCCTTAGGCGCCTGAGGAAGTAGAGGCGTTGTCGTGCCTTCTTCACAACACTGTTAATGTGTGTGGTCCATGTCAAGTCCTCGGATATGTAGGCTCCGAGGTACTTAAAGCTGTTGACTCTCTCAACCGGTGCCCCGTCGATGCTGAGGGGGCTGTAGTCCTTGACCCCCGACCTCCTGAAGTCCACAATCATCTCCTTTGTTTTGCTGACGTTCAGGGAGAGGCTGTTTTCCTGGCACCATCCCGCCAGGACCTTGACCTCTTCCAGGTAGGCCCTCTCGTCGTTGGCAGAGATCAGGCCCACCACCACTGTGTCGTCAGCAAATTTGACGATTGTATTGCTACTCCGCTGAGCCACACAGTCGTGTGTGTACAGGGAGTAGAGGAGGGGACTCAGAACACAGCCCTGGGGGGCCCCTATGTTGAGGGTGATGGATGAGGAGGTGCAGTTGCCTGCTCTCACCACCTGGGGTCTGCCAGTCAGGAAGTCCAAGACCCACTGGCAGAGGTCATAGCCCAAGCCCAGGTCCCTGAGCTTGGCTATGAGTATGGAGGGGACTATGGTATTGAATGCCGAGCTGTAGTCGATGAATAGCATTCTCACATAGTTCCCCTGCCTCTTGTCCAGGTGTGATGCTGCTGTGTGCAGCACATGGGATATGGCGTCCTCCGTGGACCTGTTGGGGCGGTATGCAAATTGCAGGGGGTCCATGTTGATGGGGAGGGAGGAGCAGATGTAGCCCTTTACTAGCTTCTCGAAGCACTTCATGGCTATGGAGGTGAGAGCTACAGGGCGGTAGTCGTTGAGGCAAGCAGGCTTGGATTTTTTGGGTACAGGGATAATAGTGGACTTCTTCAGGCAGGTGGGGATGACAGCCTGTTCTAAGGACAGGTTAAATATGTCAGTGAATACTGGGGCCAGTTGGTCGGCACAGACTTTTAGGACGCGGCCGGGGATGCCGTCTGGACCTGCTGCCTTCCTGCTATTCACTTTTTTAAAGGTCCGCCTCACCTCATGCTCTGTTACCCTGAACACTGCGCCTCCATCAGCAGCCGACCCCCCCCCCCCCCCCCCCATTGCCGAGGCTTGTGAGCTGGTGTTGTTATTACCAGCATCAAACCTCGCATAGAAGGTATTGAGGTCATTTGCTAAGGAGATGTCACTGTTCAGTTTGAGGGAGGCGCCTTTGTAGTCTGTCATCGTTTTGAGCCCCTGCCACATAGCTCTAGAGTCAGCTTGTTCAAACTGGAGTTCAATTTTATCCCTGTAGCGTCGTTTGGCCTCTGACACTGTTCTCCTTACGTTGTATCGCGCCACCTTGTGGTCATTCATGTTGCCTGCCTCTAGGCCGTCGTTGTATGCTTTGGTGCGCTCTCTCAGAGCTTCACGGACGGATTTGTCTACCCAGGGTTTTTGATTTGGGTAAACTTTCATTTTGGTAGTGGGGATTGTTTCTTTCACCCTAGTACAAACATAGTCCAGCACTGTCTCCGTGTAGGCATTAATGTTATCTGTGTCGCGGAACACAATCCAGTCTGTGTGGTGAAACACTGACCGGATCGTCTCCTCTGACGTCACATCCCATTTCTGCACCTCTCGCGAGACTACGGGAGTACTTTTAATTCTCTGTCTGTACTTTGGTGAAAGAAAAATGGATGCGTGATCTGACTTACCAAAGCCACTATCAGAATGAGCCTTGTAGCCACCTTTAAATTGCGTGTAACAGTGATCTAGGATGTTACCGCCTCTGGTGTTGCAAGTCACATGCTGATAGAAGTCAGGCAATACCTTTCTCAGATTGGCGCTATTGAAATCTCCCAGAACAAAAATGGCGGCGTTAACGTTAGCCACTTGTATTCTATTTACCTCGTCGTGTAGTCTGGAGAGCGCAACCTTGTTGCTGGCTTGCGGTGGAATATACACTCCGACCAGGACGATCGCCGTTAACTCCCTCGGGAGGAAGAAAGGACGACACTTGATGGTTATATATTCCAGTTCTGGGGAGCAGTGGTTGGATAATTCCTTCACGTTAGTTGGGTCGCTCCAATTTTTGTTAAACATGAAGGCAATACCTCCTCCACGTTGTTTACCGGACTCTGATGATGTCCGATCCTTGCGATGGATAAAGAAGTGATCAGCCGGTTGAATTGCGTGGTCTGGGACGTCCGGCGTCAACCACGTCTCGGTGAAGCAGAGGACGTTGCAGTCCCTAACGTCTCTTTGATATTGAATCCTTGCTCGGATGTCATCCAGTTTATTGTCAATTGATTGTACATTGGCTAGCAATATACTGGGCAGTGGTGTACGGTGGCGTCTGGATCTCAGCCTGTTACGGATCCCAGCCCTCTTCCCTCGCCGTCTGGTTCCTCTGTTCCTGGGGTCTAGGAACAAAGGATCTTGTGTCCTCCTCTCTCTCTGACACTGCATCCCCTCCTATACCCCCCCTCTCCCTCCCTCTCTCTCTTCCTCCCTCCCACCCCCTCGTTCCATCCTTATCTCCATGGTGCAGATGCCTGTGAACCTCTCCGTGGGATTACAGCAGGCCTCCTCTCCAAAATCTAAAAAGGAACATTCTGGGTTTTGGGATTAGATGTCCCTCCCTTCACACAGCCACCAGGAGCATTCCGGTTCCCCGTCCCGACTCCCCACTCCGCCCTGCTCCTCCTCCGTAGGACCACAGTGACTCCACAGTCTCCTGCGTGGACGAACCCCCCTGCCAACCTACACTAAAGCACGCCATGCCCCGTGTCTGTGGTTCTCCGCTCAGTGGTGAAACACTAAGCCCAGTGAAGATAAGGAAGGGGTGAATGTAGGAGCTTATCTGGCATCTACACTGCAATGTTTTCACGCTGGCACTGAGGATTAATCAAACCACTCAACAACACGTGCATTCCTGTGTTGGAGCCATTCTGTTGTGTTCTTTCTATTTGTTTTTTGTATCTCTATAATAATAATAATAATATTAATATATTCAATTTGTAGGGGAGCTTTATATTTGTGGAACAAATATCAAGGCGCTACAGTGTAGAAGAACATAAAAACTAGTAAAAGAGTAAAATAACATAAAATGAGGAGTAGCCAGCGGTCTCTCTGGTACTGTTAGACCCGACAGCATGTCTGTCTCTCTGGTACTGTTAGACCCGACAGCATGTCTGTCTCTCTGGTACTGTTAGACCCGACAGCGTGTCTGTCTGTCTCTCTGGTACTGTTGGACCCGACAGCGTGTCTGTCTGTCTCTCTGGTACTGTTGGACCCGACAGCCTGTCTGTCTGTCTCTCTGGTACTGTTGGACCCGACAGCATGTCTGTCTCTCTGGTACTGTTAGACCCGACAGCGTGTCTGTCTGTCTCTCTGGTACTGTTGGACCCGACAGCGTGTCTGTCTGTCTCTCTGGTACTGTTGGACCCGACAGCCTGTCTGTCTGTCTCTCTGGTACTGTTAGACCCGACAGCGTGTCTGTCTGTCTCTCTGGTACTGTTGGACCCGACAGCGTGTCTGTCTGTCTCTCTGGTACTGTTAGACCCGACAGCCTGTCTGTCTGTCTCTCTGGTACTGTTGGACCCGACAGCGTGTCTGTCTCTCTGGTACTGTTGGACCTGACAGAGTGTCTGTCTCTCTCTGGTACTGTTGGACCCGACAGAGTGTCTGTCTCTCTGGTACTGTTGGACCTGACAGAGTGTCTGTCTCTCTCTGGTACTGTTGGACCCGACAGAGTGTCTGTCTCTCTGGTACTGTTGGACCAGACAGCGTGTCTGTCTCTCTGGTACTGTTGGACCAGACAGCGTGTCTGTCTCTCTGGTACTGTTGGACCCGACAGAGTGTCTGTCTGTCTCTGGTACTGTTGGACCCGACAGAGTGTCTGTCTCTCTGGTACTGTTGGACCCGACAGCGTGTCTGTCTCTCTGGTACTGTTGGACCCGACAGCCTGTCTGTCTCTCTGGTACTGTTGGACCCGACAGCGTGTCTGTCTGTCTCTCTGGTACTGTTGGACCTGACAGCGTGTCTGTCTCTCTGGTACTGTTGGACCCGACAGCCTGTCTGTCTGTCTCTCTGGTACTGTTGGACCCGACAGCGTGTCTGTCTCTCTGGTACTGTTGGACCCGACAGAGTGTCTGTCTCTCTCTGGTACTGTTGGACCCGACAGAGTGTCTGTCTCTCTTGGTACTGTTGGACCCGACAGCGTGTCTGTCTCTCTGGTACTGTTGGACCCGACAGCGTGTCTGTCTGTCTCTCTGGTACTGTTGGACCCGACAGTCTGTCTGTCTCTCTGGTACTGTTGGACCCGACAGCGTGTCTGTCTGTCTCTCTGGTACTGTTGGACCCGACAGCGTGTCTGTCTGTCTCTCTGGTACTGTTGGACCCGACAGCGTGTCTGTCTCTCTGGTACTGTTGGACCCGACAGCGTGTCTGTCTCGGTTCACTGGACTATGGCCAGATAGCAGAAAAACACCACTTTTGGTTACTGCCAATAAATCAGAGCCTTTTCTCTCGTATCTCGCTGCTCCGTGACGAGCGAGGTCTCCCCGACACAAAAGCCCAGAGAAAGCTCGTCTCAAGCTTGTCTCTTAAATCATCATCATGAGTTATACATGGGAAATTAATTATAATTATCACGTGCGTGTGCCTTCGGAGACCTTTCTCAGAACCAAGCCGGGAGGCACAGCGCGCTCCTCCCCGCCCCGCCTCTCCTCTCCTCTCCCACGTTACTGCACTAAGAGCAGCCTTCACTTACACCAATTCCAGCAATATGATTTATAGATATCATTTAACAAGTTCAAAAGTTGAATCTGCTCCTCCTTCCTCGTGTATGGGAAACACATATTTCATATTTTTAGGCTATTTATCACTCTTATGTATGAATAATTCATTAGATGATAGAAACTAAATATTGAACATGGGCCAATTTTAATTTGTAGGAGAGATGTGAGCATTAAAACATTTAAACGTAAGATTAGTATCACCTAGAGCAGTGGTTCTCAACCTTTTTACACCAAGTACCACCTGAGAATGTAGCTGGCTCTCCAAGTACCACCATATGACCGAAGTTAAAAGTCTATTCAGCTATGCACAGTTCACGCAGGAGGCAAATGTATTCCTAATACCATTATTTATTGTTAACTTTTGTCAGACACAGCCACAATGTACAAAGGGATAGCACTAGAACTAGCAAATGCTTACACACAACTCATACAATGCAAGGGGCATTGAGAACATAATAACTAACATTCTCACATAGCAAGTGAGAAAATTAAGAACAACTGTATTTCAGCAAATGTACTTAATTCTCTCTCTCTCTCTCGCTCTCTCTCACACAGCAAGCAAATGTCCTTCATTCTCTCTCTCTCACACACACACACACACACACACACACACACACACACACACACACACACACACACACACACACACACACACACACACACACACACACACACACACACACACACACACACACTCACACTCACAGCATGTTGTTGTCCATTGACAACTCACATAAGCAGGCTAATTCAGGCTGGGAAATATAGTGTGAAATATAGCCCCAGTCAGGCCATTTTCTAAGTGGGGGTTCCCCACCAGGAATTATTTAGTTACAAAGACTTAATTTCCTGCATTCTGGTGCAGGCATTTTTGAAATTTTACCCTTTAAATGCCAGTGTTTGTGATGGGCATCACAAATTATTGAAAAAAATTAACAAAAAAACACACATATTAAATACATTTTCGAATTTTAACCCTTTAAATGCCAGTTTGTGTGATGGCATCACAAATTATTAAAAAAACACTATATATATTTTCAATATATCAAATGCAAAGTAAATTTTTCTGGGGGGGATTGTTACAGGCTAGGTATGTGTCAATGATTAGCAACAACACAGATTTTGATGGATCTTTTGTTTTTTGTAATGTCAGATTTAACAACAACTCTTTTCAGAAAAGTGTTTAATTTTTTATCTGACATTACAAAAAAATCTAAAAATAAAAATGGTTATGATCAGGGCTGAAGTTGAATAAAAGATTTATGACTGTTTAGACTGCATTAATCTCTGTCACAGTGATCTCCTGGTTGTTCCCCACTTAGGTTATCTAACTATCGCGCCGCCGCAACCAGAAACACTGGCCTGGCCTGCTTCTAAGTTCAGTGGCCTGACTGCAAAAAATAAAAAATAAAAAAGAGTATTTCAAGTACCACCAGCAGTACCACCAAGTACCACTAGTGGTACGCGTACCACAGGTTGAGAACCACTGACCTAGAGCATATGTGTGTAGGGTACTAGATAACAGGTATTAGGGGTATATCCTGTATAAGACATTTAACTAAATGGTGATTTCATTGGATATGCACTGTTAATTAATGCTTGTATATCTTATCGTGTGTTGTCATGTTTGTTTATATGTTTGTTTAAAAAATAATAAAGAAATAAAATACAAAGATTAGTATCACCTTTTCTGCTCTATAAAGCTGATTTCGTTTTCAGAATCACACAAATCTTAGTTTCAATTAAACTTCATTGTCAGAGAACAACAAAATCGTATGGGCAGCAGCCTACATATTGGTCTACAGGCTGCGTAGAAAGAACACACCTGGTTCAGCAGGGGAGGGGAGGTGGGGTGTGTGCAAAGCCCTGCTGTACTGCATGAACGCAGTAGTCTTGGGTTACATTGCCTGAGAAGTAAAATGTGAAATCCGCGTCCCCCCCCCCCCATGCATTTCCATTGAGTCCAATCCAATGGGTGCAATACCATCCGGGAGACGATAGGGGGCGGTATTTGCCCTTTTCGAGGTCAGAGCCAGTCCCAATGATAACGTGAGGCTGGATTGATGAAACATTTATGGATATCGCTAATAAAAGCAATAGCGATTAAATAGCGAGATTTCTCGTCGTTGGCACTCAACGCATGGTGGCCAACGACGAGATCTCTCGTCGTTGACACTCAATGTGTTAACACACAGTTTATGTTCATGAAAAACCTGGTTCACAAAGAGAGATACGTTTTACATTGAAACGATGGAGATGAGAGGATTGCGACGTCCTCTTGGTGCACAAGCTGTTCCAAGAGTTTCTTTTTATCAGGGGAGTTTTTCTGACCCATCATCCCAATTCTAGGGACTGGGGCCGGTCTGATGTGTGCATGTAATACCCTGGTGTGTGTGTGTGTGTGTGTGTGTGTGTGTGTGTGTGTGTGTGTGTGTGTGTGTGTGTGTGTGTGTGTGTGTGTGTGTGTGTGTGGAGTGAGTGTGAGTGTGTGTGTGTGTGAGTGTGTGTGTGTGTGTGTGAGTGTGAGTGTGAGTGTGAGTGTGTAGTGTGTGTGTGTGTGTGTGTGTGTGAGTGTGTGTGTGTGTGTGAGTGTGAGTGTGTGTGTGTGTGTGT